>NC_085139.1:207633972-207691431 GCF_024139115.2 Armigeres subalbatus | reverse complement strand
ATCGATGTACTTCGTTCAGTTGCATGTTGCTCAATGTACGGATTAATGGCAACCAGAATAATGACGATCACTGGATGCACGACATGGACAAATGGACACAATGTGATACAAGATGGATGGACTGCGCGATAACAATAGATGGTAATGGAAATCTAAAATAGATTCTGTAGATTCTGGACAACATGGAAATACCACAGTATGATCTCGGAGACAGTAGCGGTCCAATACACAATGAAAGAAGGAATAAAAAAAGAACGGAATATACTCGATAGGTCGTGCAATTGATATTTAGTGGTGTGGTGTTAAATGACCAGGGTTGGTGTAACGTTAATTAACGAGTTAAGCGCCGTTGACGTTGATTTTCCACTGGGTTAACATCAACGTCGTTGCGTTCAAGTTACTGGATTATACGTTAACGTTAACGCGATGCATTGAATCAACGTCAACGGACATCGCTAATTTTCCACTTCATTTGTCTTCGTCGAACTAATCAACAATCAACACCTTTCAAGCCAAATTGTGGTTTCCATGGAACATTGAACTTTTCTTTATGAAATCAGCCAGTTCACTGTTCAAAATCCATTGATAGATTTGCATCATTCAACTAGATCAAGTTTTGAAGAAACATGGAATTGAAATTCGCCAAGTTTTGAGCTGATAAGTCAAGCCTGCTCACTTCAAAGACCGATCAATAATGTTATCTATATTTATTAGATGGAGCGAATTGCTCGAAGATTTCGCAGAATGTAAATGCGATATAATTAACATATAAAAGCTGAAATTTCTCTCCACACTAGATTAAAGGGAAGTTCCGATAATTTTGCCCAAATCCCAGATCTTTTTCAGAACTGAATAGTTAGGAACAATCATTGTTTTCATAGAATGGACATCTGACCTGGTAAAATTTTAATTTTATTTAAAGCATCCCAAAGAAGTGAAAAACATCAAAATTTGTTTGTCAACAAGCTGTTTTGTCAACTTATGACCCTTCATTCGTTGGTTTATTCCATTCTCAAACTATATTTCGTATTCCATAATGCAACAAGCGTCTTCGTCATTTTGGACCTCTATAACTCCATAGTTTTGCAGAATGTTTCGAATCCATTTGATTCTATCTATTTGACACAATATTGAAACTACATTAGCAGCGACTCATACCATTTGACAAAAAATCAGATCTTCAACTCTTATTAGTTCTTAAAATATTTGGGTCCTTGGGTCAACCGGAACCTCCCTTAACTATGGGTAACCAAATTAATGTACTAAAAACTAAAAGTTAATCTTTAGTTACAAGAGTACATCAGTTGTTTATACTCAAGGACATTCAGCATGAAAGGAAGATCCATAAAGTACGTCACGCAAAAATAGGCGATTTTCAACCCTCTCACCTTCGTCACCTTTTTTCTAACAAACCTCTAAATTTTGTATGGATCGTCACGCTCTCTGAATCCTCTGGAGTAGTCGTCGTGGTTGTTAGTGAATAAAAGACGCTTCCTCAAAATAAATCGTTCTTTCAGGCACCATTTTACTTATACAAAAGTTGAGTTGTCAGAAATTTTCTTCAAAGTGTTTTCTTCAGTTGTTTACTGTGATGAAATTCTTAACCAATTCCGTCCTGTAGCAGCCTAGAACGGCCATTGGCAGTGGTTGATGCAGAAAAACTCGTCGTGATAGCAGCAGCACTCAAGTACCAATTCTGATTTGCTCACTTTAGAGTGAAAGGAAAGGAATATTGTGCAATGATTTAATCCTTTTCAAGACCTTTATATCAATAACAAAACAAAGTTTAACTAATTATTTTCTCCCGTTACAAGCACAATCTAATAACCTATTCAGATTCGCCATTAATGACATAATAATTGTTTCAGGAGTAAATACAGCACATAATGTCATTATTTGTAATATTCCATACAGGTTTGCGCTGTCAAAGATACCCCTAAAAGAGTCATGAAAATTTATACGAACAATTATTGAGAGAGCTTTTATTCTAACAGGATGGGGGAGAATTCAACAAAACAAAACTGACAAGCGTCCCGCTCTCTTTGCCAGAGAAAATTCTCTGTTTTTCATTTCGTTTCGTAGTTGACGGTCATGCTCTTTCTGTCTGGCAGGTCGAATGCATGTTAGATGGAAATCTTCAGTGCGCTGAAGAATAAATCGGTTATGATGGTTTGTGGAAACATTTTATGATGAAAATAATAATGATAATTATTTATTCTCACTTATTCACATAGTTGTTTAAAAAACAGATGCTCTCTAGAATTAACACAATTTAACTTAAATATAGATTTAATGAACAAATCGAATAAATTTTCAAAGTTCAGGGCCAATACGAAGACAATTTAAAACGTAGAAGTGGTTGTAAAACAGATATATTTGATGAATAAACATGATTTCTAAATTGTTTTATTCTGCTTGAGTAGCCAATATACTTTAGTTCAACATTTTTCACGTGGGACAACTGACGATTTGAATGGGATGTATATATACAGTAGAATAGCCTTAGGTCTGTCTCATTTGGAGATTTAAAAGTGACGTTCGAAAATTAAAAATTCACCCCGTTATAAGAATGGCTGGTGCTCCAGCAATTCCAATAGGACATCGATGGAAAATGATTCGATATCTGTCAAAAGTAATCTTGCTCTGCGAGCAGGTAATACGATAATTATTGAAATGTCACTTTTAGTTTAATTTCAGTTTAATTATCCAATTGAACAGACCCTAAATAAAACATGGATTGGTAATGCATTAATTCATCAAAATCCAGTTTAAATTATATCACATTCACACGATTCGATTTTGTTAGAGCAGGTGTCATTGATTGTCGAGTAGAACGTAATGGTTCAGTTTCCATCTTGAAAAAAAAATTGCTAGCGTTGCCCTTCATACATGGAGATACTGGTGAAATCATTTAGTTCGATAATATTTCTTGAAAATTGGTCAATCGTCCTTTTTTATTTATTTGTAGAGAATTCTCAAAAGTATCTAATTTTCTATCAAATCTCCGTTCGATCATAGTACAGAATCAAAATACTTTTAAACTTAAAATAAATTGAGGAATAGTCTGATTCCCCGAAGAACGGCGACAACTAATGAATTGCTTCGCTCATATCACCTTAATGAGAGCTCAATTATTCTTCAATCCTTTCATATTTTTTTGTATTTTTTTTCTTGGAAACTTTGTTCAGAAAAATGTTCGATTGTCGCCACACAAATTTTAAAACTCTCTTGAATTCAACCCTGTATAGCGTGCAAATGAGGGACACGCGAAACGTCAAGATATATTATCTTGCTGCAGTCTTAACACCTCGTAATATTGGATACCCTCTCCACTTAACAAAGTCATAAATAGCCCAATCTGAATAGGCTATATGGTCGCAAAGTGCGGCCGGGCCCCGCATGCACAACAAGCTTTTTGTCGGCCCGCGAACGATTCTAGAAAGGCACTCTCTGCGGCCCGATGTTTACAGTTACCGTCCGGAAAAATTTTTTTTTCTTGGTCTTATATCGTTCCAGTGTTTGAGACCGTTCAGGTGTAATAAATATCCATGAATCATTGTATCATCGCAGTCGTCATTTTTTTAGACGAGTTTGTAAGCGAATAGCACATCTTCGGACACAACCGCTATTATTTGAGCTGCGCGGGATGTGACTTTACAACTGTTTCGCTCAGTCGCATAAGTATACCTGTCTTTGTGTCGTTTCTATCCACATATGAAAGTGAACGGATTCTCGTTTTGCATTGCGTGATTCATATGATTTGGTCATTCAATTTTAAATCAACGTTTTGTTCGTTCGTGCGTGCTAACTTCTGCGGATAGAGAGAGGAAAAAATGGCTACACAGTGATACAAAGAAAGAAAATTACTGAGGAAAGAGTTTTTCAGGAAAAATGGGGAACAGTATTTTTGTTTCGGTGGAAGGATAAACCAGTGTGTTTGGTGATGAGACCATGGAGTAATGAAGGAGTTCAACATTAAACGGCATTCGACACGAAACATGCAGTGAGGTTTGAATTTGTCAGGCTCATTGCTACCGCCAAAAGCTGAATGAATTGAAAGCGACAGTTAAGTACCAGAGTGTTTTCAAAAAACAAACTGAAGAAAATGATTCGTTAGTGAAGGCAAGTTATATAGTTGCTGAAAAAATTGCCCGAGCATCAAAGCCGTTTATTGAAGGAATTTGTGAAAAGAGTGTTTTGGCAGTTGCTGAAGTAGTGTCCCACAACAAAAACTTTTGAAAAATTAGTCTTTCTGCTCAACTGTGACGCGCCGGAGTTGAGGAGATTGGTGAAGAAATCGAGCAGTTTGAAGAAAAAAATAGCTAAGTTTGTTCTACTCGATAGCTTTGGATGAAAGCACAGATATCAGTGACACAGCTCAGCTTGCAATGTTATCCGTGTATCGATTGCTTCAAATTCCGAAGAACAGCAACGCTAGTTCCCGATGAAAAGGAACTACGAGAGGATCGATATTTTTACGCTCGGATGCTACGCTGGACAACCTGGATTAAGAGTTGAATAATCTTGCGGGTAAGTTGAAGCTCGAGAAGACCCTTGGTCAGCATTCCTAGTCTGTCCTGACCAATTTATCTCCTGACGTTTACACCAGATTACATTGTCAGTAGTTAATTAGTATCTGCAGGTTTCAGGTTGTTGAAATGCCGCCAGTATTAAAATGTTGAGGTGCGACTTCTACCCTAAGTAAAGTACGCGTTTTCGTTCTTGTTATTTTTATCTTTTTTATGGGAGCATGACAGATGGTGCTCTCCACAATGGTGGGCAGAAATGAGGGCGCAATTGCTTATTTGCGTAAAAAGCAAAATTGATTGGTAATGGTGATTTTATTCAGTATCACTGCATTATCCACAAGAAAATTTATGCAAAATATTTCTCAAAAATGTCATGGGTGATATTGTTAAAACAGTAAATTACATACGAGCCATGGACTTAACCACCGCAATTCAAGAATTTTTGGACGAAGTTAGACCAGTACAATGATGTATATTCACCGAAGTGCGTTGGTTGAGCAGAGGAAAAAGTCCTTAAACGTGTGTTTGACTTAAAGACGACAATCAAACAGTTCATGGAAAAGAAGGGGAAAAAAAGGTTGACTTTTTGCAGATAATAAATAGTTGTCCGACTTTGCATTTCTCTAAGATATCATCATTTGAACGAACGAACGTCAAACTTCAAGGTAAAAACAATTTGTTACGAACTGTTCCAGTATGTAGAGCTTTGAGACTAAGTTGCGATTATAGAAATACAATTGAAAATCGCGATTTTCTCATTTTTGGCTATCTATTGCTCATTAGCACACGAAATCTACGTTGACATGATAGTGACGCAGGGAAGAATTTCTGTAGATTCAATGAAATTAAACGAACACTAAGTTGAAGATTTTTCCACGCCATGGTCAGTTGAGGTAGAAAAGTTCCAGGTAAATTGCAGCTGAATTGATTGAATTACAAACAAAACTCAGTTCTTGAAGACATGTTTCGAAAGTTGATTTACTCAGTTCTCTAACATATATTACTGCAGAAAAGTATCGGAACACGGAAACACGCATTCAGATGCTGTCGTTGTTCGCCACAACATACTGCTGTGAACAATTATTTTCGAATATGAAAAATGTGAAGTCAAAGCCGGAATCGATTAGAATGATCACTGGGCTATATTGAGTTCTGGATCGGGCGGATTTAAGCTCGAACGTAAATGGCGGATCTGGTTTATGCTGGCGTGGAAAATATTTCAAGGTCCCTGAACAATCCTGAATGAATACCAAAATCCTCCATGAATACATAAATTGTTGAGATATTATTGATATAGGCATGGTAGGATTGAAAGATTACTAAATAAAGGTAGTTATTTTTGTTAACAATAATTTTATTCATTGGTTTTAAATATTATCGTCTATTATATTTCATTTTAGCCATGTTTTTTAAAGCCCTATGTCGATGCATATAACAATTTCCAGTATTCGGAAAATACTGTAAATGTTCAATTAAGAGTCGAAATATATATACATTTCTTTATACGAATATACATTAGATAATAGAAACAAAACAAGAAAATATGCAGATCTCATATTTTTAACAAGGAGCTAACACATTGCTGTTAAATTGAGCCAGCGTCGAAAATTATTTTGGTCTTGTTTGTGAAATGCTAAACAGTAAAGCCGATCCCTTTGTTCTCATGGCACTGCACGCACAGGTATAAAATAATAATATGCTTTCCACCATGTTATGCATGGTACGATCATTGTAGTTGAATTTGACTCATTTATAATAAATATTTATTTAATAAAATATTTGATATCCAAAATTTTAGAGTAAAAACAATTGGCTATACAATTAAACTTGAGCTAAATGATCGTACCACGTCTGGTGGTACGGAAATTTATTGACAATTTTTAATAATATTGGAAGCTACTATACGCATATCCTTCTAGAATATTTTTATATTCGTAGTCTACGCAAAACACAAACACACCAAAATACAAACACGACAAACTAAAACGCACCCAAAACATAAACACACAACTAAACACAAACACGCGCCTAAATACAAACAAGCACCCAAATTCAAACACGCACCCAAAACACAAACACGTACCAAAATACAAACATGCAACTAAACCCAAAACATAAACACGCAACTGAACACAAACACACACTTAAACACAAACATGCACCTAAACACAATCACGCACCAAAATACAAACACAAACACACCTTAATACAACACAAATAAATACAAACACGCACCTAAACACAAACACACCCAAAACATAAACACACAACTAAACACAAACACGCGCCAAATCAAACAAGCACCTAAATTCAAACACACAAAACATAAACACACAACTAAACACAAACACACCTAAATACAAACAAGCACTAAATACAAACACCACCCAAAACACAAACACGTCCAAAATACAAACCGAACTAACACAAATACGCACCTAAATACAAACACGCGTAAATACAAACACACCTAACACGATCACACTCAAAACATAAACACACAACAACACACCGCAAAATATAAACACGCACCTAATACAAACACGCACCTTAATACGACGCCCTCGCACGCACCTAAACACAAACACGCACCCAAAACATAAACACGCACCCAACACACAAACACGCTTAAAAATACAAACACGCACTTTAATACAAACACACCTAAATACAAACCACCTAAACACAAACACGCACAAAACATAAACACAAACTCAACACAAGTACACCGAATTAAAACTCACCTAAAACAAACACACCCAAAATCAAACGCATCAAAATACAAACACCGCCAAAACACAACATGTACAGTAGTCGTTGATAACTGCAAGTCATTTAACATGCTTTTTAACTGCAATTCGATAGTTGCAACAGTTTTGCAGTTATCGGACCCGCAAACTTCAAACTGATGTCAAACTCAATGACAGCTGCATTGCCTGCACATTTGGATGCACTTTTATTGCATCTGACGTCGATTGACAACCGTTTGACGTCTAGAATGCGTTGCAGTTATCAGACGGCATTCGTTAACTGAAAAGTAAACATTTTGCAGTTATCGAACGGCTCTGTACACGTATATCGCATGATCTTAAATTGACTTAGGAAATTCGCATTTTCATTACTAACCTTACGGTATATAATATTTTTCAATCACCTTTTTCCTCTTACTCACCAAAAATCGAATGAATAGTTTTACTCACTCAGGCGTGGAGTTTCCTCACGCCGTGAGTCTCCTAACCTGTGGTACACGTGAGTAGAACTGTTCAACTCATATGGTGAGTGGTGAGGATGGCGACCATGCTCACTTGTTTCCACTTCACATTGCATGTAATCAACATGAAATGAGCGAAAACAAGCAATAATCACCATTTTCTGTAGGGCTGCCTATCCGATTCTGTTTTTCACACAACAGTTTGATAAGTTTGTTATCATGACTTGTTATGATTCGAACATGTTTGCCTCTCTTTATCGTTGTTTTTTATCTATTGAGAGCGATTTCTGCAAACCCTGTGCACGTGCGGGTTGCAGAAATCTTCTCAAATAACAATAACGATAAGAGAGCAAACTCTTCGAATCTAACAAGCCATGAAACAAACGTATCGCACTTGTATACAAGTTGGAAAAAAACTGTCGGATGGGCGCCACTAAATGAGTTGATAAAACGCTTTGTTCTCGCTCATTTCGTATTAACTCATATTTTTCACTGTGTGTAATACAAGTTGAAATGCATCATCAGGACCGGTGCCCCCGCAATTGGGGATTATTGAAAGAAATTTGTCATGGGTTGTAGCAGGGCCGGATTTAGATGGAAAGGGGGTTGGTTTTGTACATATTTATGGGGGCCGGGAAACGCCTTCCCCCGTACATCTAATAGGTTAGAACTTCCAAATTAGTTCATTATCGTAACAGCACCGAAAACGTCTCCACGGTATTCTATCGAGAATTGTATACAGACATGATGGTGAGAATTCTCTCATTCTCCTGGATTCAAACCATGTGCGTATGTTGGGTTTAGCTCCGTCTCACTGTAAAAATGAGGACGCGATGTGAGCGATGAGACGTCTCTACTCACTTCTCCTTCTCACTTTTTACGCGAGAAAATAATAAATGAGGAGTGAGTGAGACTCTCACTACTCATTTCGCTTCTCACTTTTACTGGAGAAGTGAGAAGTGAGATCTCCACTACCAACTTTGCTCTCACTTTTACAGTGAGGAGTGAGAAATGAAGTGAAGTGGAACGTCTCAAAACGACCCTTTCTATTAAATAGACTTTCGGCCTAATGACCTTTCGTAAACGACCCTTTCGGACGAAAGACATTTTCAACCAAACGACCTTTCGGCCAAATGACTCTTTCATGCAAACGACTCTTTCAGCGAAATGCCCTCTGAGCCATATGACTTTTGGGCAAATGACCTTTCGCCATGACCCTTTCGGCCAAATGGTATATTGGCCGGTCTGTTTGGCTAAATGGTATATTCGGCCAAACAACTTTCAGCTTAGTGGCATTTGGCCAAATGGCCAAATGTGGCAAACAGACTTGATGGTACATGGACATGACCGGCGCCGTTATTATTCATTTGAAAATTTAAGTCACCGACACATGCACACTGAGAATGCTTGAACAATCCCAGTCAACCAATCTTTTTGCAATTTCACTGATTCTGATCAATCACGGAGTAGCAACAAAGATAGTATTGAGTCAAAGAAGCTAAACTAAGCCTGTATTGTAAAGAAAATACCTATTTCAAACTCATCGATTTAGTGATCGAGGCAACGTCACATGATATTATCCACTATCAGAATAAAAACGGATTGAAAATCATCGCTTCATTTAGTGGATCTTCAATGAAATTAATTCTTGTATATCTCTTGAGAACACTTTTCAATTTACACATCTCGAAGGCGCCGGCAGCTGGCGTGTATAGGTATCGAGTACTAAGCAACGTCTCATATCATTTCAACCACTATTTCGCATTTTCCTACGACGGCGACGGCGATGGATTATCAAATCAAGCATTAAGCAGTGAGGCAAAAGCAAATTCCTTTGATTCGTGATTTACGCCGCTGCCTGCCTGCTACCATCGTCGTCGTCATCGTTGAGTGTTATGCAAGCGATTACACCTCTTGGATATTCCACCATGCCGTCGCCGCCACCGGACTGAAATTACTCCGGAACAGCATCAAAACAGCAGCGCGCCCTCATTTGGCTGTCGAGGCAGTTTTCGGATCAGCATTCGTGCACGGCAAATGGGCTGAGCAGATATATACCTACCCAGCCAATAATGGCGTGGTTGCTCGCAAATTCATCAGCCGATTCGTTTTTACACGCAAAATGACGCGCGCTTTGGTGAGCGAAGAATAGCGCGAATAACGACTCCTGCGGCGGATGGATGGCCGTCTTGCTGCTGAAAGGCTGTCGTTCGCGGATATTTCGCCATTGACGTTCTGAGCTGAAGACGAGATGTCACCGCAGGTGAATTCATCACGGATTTGGTTTTTCCCAGAAAAGCCGAGAATCCTAAGGATAAAGGTACGGAATTTAATTCGTCGCGAAACACGTGGACAAGTGGGAAATACAAACACAACGCCATCAGCCAGCATCTCCAGGGTAAGCCCGTAGAATCCGTCGTCGTCGTCGTCGTCTTCGATGGCGAAGGATTCTGTGATGGCCTAATCCATGTTTTTCGTCACACTTTGGCAGCTGACAGAATTGCCGGGTATGTATTTGCGTTGAATCGGTTATGGTGCGAACGGTGTTCGGGGCTGTTCTGCTGAGCTGGTGGCGGTTATGTAAGGGTGTTTGCCTCTCAGCCGGCTGGCAGAAAGCATGGGGATCCAAATTCGTGGCAAGTGCGATATGCCCGATTCGATGCTGCTGCTTGCGTAATTCCCGTATTGGTTGTATAAGCTGAAGGCAACCAGCGTTGTTGGATGGAATGGGAATTGGATTTTTACAGACAACGAATGACGACTTAATGGGAACGATGGATGATCTCAAATAGGAACATTCTATTACATTCTATTACTATAATGAGCAAGAGTTGTAAAGTTTCTTGATTTTAAATCCGTTTTTACCCATCTATGGTGATAAGGATCCAACTATGCCATACCTCCACAATTTCAAAGTTTATTAAAATCCGTACAATTTGATATTGGTAGAAATTTGAAATCAAATTTAAAATACACATTCGTAGCTCATTCTGATGCCAAAATCGTTCTTGTAATAAAATAATAACAAAATCAACTATATTAGAAATCCAGCGCGACCATAGACAATTACTTTTGTTGATAAATTTTCTGGCAAAAGTCAACATCCTATAAATCAATAACCCATAGTAATGTTTTCCACTATGGTCATTGCTAAGGTAATTCACGTTTTTTTAAAGTTGGTCCTTAGCCTTTTCTTCGTAATTTCAACGATCGCTGGGAAAAGAACTTTATCGCTCATGAACACTCATAATTATCACAAATCATAATACTACACCTCGAGCAAGAGCAAGAGTTATTGCAAATTAAACAATTTAACTCACCAACTCACTGGTCTATGCAGAAGCACCAAAACCACCGACAAGCGAGCACAGAGTAATGACCAGATTGGCTCGTTTGTTTCAACGAAATAACCAGATTTACCAGGCGACCACAACTTCCGATCGTCGAACGGCCAGGAAAAACTATCAATTCCTCGAGGCACTTTTTTTCTCGGTCGTTCGTTAGGTCTCAGGTGAGAAAAAATTTACCCTAAATTAAAGTGATAAATTTCGGATTCTTAGCGCGGCTCGCGTTTAATGGAAACGCCTCACGCTACAAGCAGAACCGGCGCACCGGAAGTGCATGGAGCAGCATTATCTAGGTGCTATTAACACTCAGAAGAAAATAGCACTCGTGAGAATCTTCTTACCGGACCGCATTCGTACAAGACGAATAAAACGGACGCTCAATATTTCATCATTATCGGAAAAAGACAACTGTTATGGTGTTTTGATTTTTTCAGAGCTCCTCGAGGGCAATCTTCGATTTTGGATTGGAATATGGACGAGGAAAAAAATAAAGAGTTACTGGGCTGTTGGGTTGATTTTCCCAGCGCAGAGTGTTCATCACAAATATAGTGTGACGCAAATGAGAACGATGGTATGCCTCGAATCGATCCATATTGGAGGACTTCCGGCCGGAAGTGGTATTGATAGGATGTGGGATGTGTTTTGACGTGCGACCCCAGCCGATTTCCTACTAATGTGAATAAATTGTGCGCGAAGTTAGAGGATAGGTAAATCTGGGAGCATCTTTGGGAATTGATATTTATCGCCATTGGTGGGAGCCATTAATCGGTCCATCTTTTAAAGCACTGAATTTTTCAAGCAAAATTGAGCACCCTCACCCTTTCAGAAACATTCACACAGGAATCGAGAGCGATTGGGACGAGCAGTAGAGAACCATCCTTTGAACGAAAGCGGTTCGTTGGCACCTGTTTTCACTTATCTCGAAGAATGTGCAGAACGTGCCGATTGGAGGACCCATCCTCGGAGTCACAAACAACGACACGGCACGGAACGATCGGAACGAAAGTATTCTCAGTGTTTTCAATAAACATTTTATGAGATTCTCCTTCCCTTTCATATTCAGATTCAGGACCGCTTGGAGGGTTGATGTCGGGTTGTCGTGTAAAATATGCATGAATGGAAGGTGGTAAGGGCGAGATTGTAGATTCTGCTTTCAGCAACGGTGTAAAATTGTTTTAAAGTTTCAGTAATAGCTTGTAATGAGTTTATGGTTATACGTGGAATCCACTTTTGATTCAATTTAATTCAGTGTTAAAGTCTATTAAAGTCGATTCTTACATTTGTATGTAGTTCTTCCTCGCAGCTTTCGTGACTTACGATTTTCACTGTTAAGGTAGGCAAGCCTGTCTCTCCTCGATGGTATTTCATAAGAAGAAACATATCTGGTCAGATCTTCACGGAGGCACAGATAAACACTACTCAAAAGGAACAAAATGTAATCGAAAGTATCGTCATACAAACTCTCCCATACTCGATATTGAAGGGACCATCGAGCTAGGGAGGCATCAAGATAGGGAACAAATGTTTGGGCGAGTAATTAGAATTTGTATCTTTATTCAGTTAAGTGAGAAATGAGATGTTCGAAGTGAATAGTAAACAGCGAGAAGTGAAAAATGTGATGTTCGAAATGCGTATAGAGTAGTAGAGTACTAAGTGAGTACTAAGAATCGTAAATGAGTATTGAGTAGTGGAGCATCCATCAATAATGTTGCGTTTAGAGGGGGGAGGGAGATCTGCCTAAAGTGTGACAATCCATACAAAATTTTGAAATGTTTCATACAAAAAGTGTGACATAGGTGGGGAAAAATTGTATTCTGCCTTACGTAATTAATGAATATTCCCTAGTGATGTGTGTGCCTGTGTAGTGTGTAGAAGAAAAAGGTGAGTACACGAACTAAGCTCAAAGTAGAAGAACCAAAAGATATCGCAAGCGAGCGACAAGTATTTCTCGCTTAACTTTCAAAGGACCTAAGTAACATTTTTTCATGAATTAATTTAAATAGCGTAGTCAGCAGAACAACATGAAGCTATTGATTGCACTATTCAAATTAATTCATGGAAAAATGTTTTCGAACCTTTAAGGATAACAGACCTAGTAACCTAATATTGTTCTCTGATGGCCTTCTGCACATTTTCACCTTCTAGTAAGTGAACATTACATGCTTGTCGCTCATATTTCTATTCTTTGTTACTTTCGATTGCTTCCTTCTACTTTGACCTTAGTGCGTGTGTACTCAATGAAAAATTCAAATTAATTATTTCATACAATATATTTCTCACTCCTTATTTCTCGCTTCTCACTACGAGAGAAAGGTATCTTCGCACATCTTGCTTTTCACCTTCCTCTTCCCACTACTATTCATTTCTCACTTCTCACTTCGCATATCTTACTTTTTTTTATTTCTTTATTAAAGTCTTTTTTTTATTAAATAAAGCTCATCACTAACTCGCATTTCTCGTTTTTATTTTTCAAATCTCACTTTTCACTTATAACTTCTTTTATGTCATTCTCTCTTTTATTTCTTTTCTCCTACTACTCGCATTTGAATTTCTCACTTCTCATTTCTTTCTTCCCACCACTCATTTTTTCAACCTTTCACTTTCTACTTCTTACGATTCGTTCCTCTCTTCTCAATTCGCCCATTTACTTCTCATTTGTAACTTTCCTCAAACATCTTATTTCACATCTGTCTTCTCATTTTTCATTTATCACTTTTCACTACAAAATTCTAACTTTTCACTTCTACTTTTCACTTCTACTACTCACTTCACAATTTGAATTTCTAAATTCTCACTTTTCATTTATCATTTCCCACTACTCACTTCTCACTTTTACTTTACACGTCTCACTTCTCATTTTCGCCCATTTCACTTCTCACTTCGAATTTATTATATTTTATTATTTATATATTTTTTTCATTTACTTCTAAACATTATTTCTCACTTCGCACTTCTCATTTCTCACTTATCGCTTATCGCTCTAACTTCTGCTTCTAACTACAGTAATATCCCGATTTTATCACCCCCTAGTGAATATTGGAGTTATAAAATAGGTAATGTGACAAAATCGGAAAAATATTATTCACAAATTTTTAAAATGTTTCTCAAATATGAATCAGTTTATGCCTTGGGAAGGCAAAATATGTGAACGAAACTCATAATTTCTTGACATTACTGAGAATGATTGATAATAAATTACAGGCAGTGAACGTAATTTAATAAATATCACCGTGCTTGTGGTATTATTTACAAATAAAAAAAACAAGATTACATTTTTGGGTCACAATTTGGGTCGACAACGTGATAAAATATGTGGAGACAAAATCAGGTCAATACACTATATCGTGAATGTAACTGTTCTTGACAACATCGAGTTAGCGAGAAAAATGCATTGGAAAATTAGTTCGACAAGAATATCGAGTACTACTTCTTATTCCTCATTGCGCACTTCACGCTCTCACTTTTCACAGTGTGAAGTGAGAAATAAGGAATGATAAGTGAGAAATGAGATGGAAAACATGTCACTTGTCAATCCTCGCTCTTCCCTATCTTACTTTGCATTTCTCGCTTCTCACTTTTTACAGTGATATTTAGAAGTGAAAGATGATGAGTAAAGTGAGGTGCTTATTCCTCTTTCACTCACTCATTTCTGTGTAACAGAATCTATCAATCCATTTTGGAAAAATGAAGCGTTCCACTGCAATCGAATACTCGTTATTCATTCATGAACAACAAAGACCCAACGATTGTGAGTATGAGGATGTCTTTGAATACAATTTAGCGAACTATGAAAATATTCGAGGTAGGTTAAGTAGTGTAAACTGGCAAATAGTTTTAGAAATGAAGAAAATGTCGAAGCATCTGTTAACACTTTTACAGATTATTATCTGACATAATCGCAAGAAACTCCACTAAAGACAAAACGACGTCATAACAATAATAAAGACCAATTTGGTATAACCGCAAAACAAAGTTTAAGAAATCGCAAAAAAAGCACACAAATTTACAAAAGTCATAACAGTAATGAAAATTTAGTATATTACTTGGACGTCGATCAATTGAATTACGCTATCAGTAACGCATTGGAAGATTACAATTCAAAAACTGAGAGGAAATAAAGTACTATTCAAAGAACTTCTTTAATTACGTAAAAACAAAACTGAAATCTAATAACTTTCCATCAATTATGCATCTGACGAAAACGGGATATCTCGGAAAGAACTAATCTTTTGCAGATTTTCCAGAAACCTATTCTACATTTTCTGAAAATGATCGTGACCGCGACTATTTTGCATTTTTCCAGAGTTTTCAAATGATATTGGAGTAGATCAACTTCATGTCCATGACATTTGCAGGCCCTACGTAATTTAGATGCTTCGAAAGGTCCTGGTCCTGATGGAATCCCTCCTATATTTATGAAAACTCTAGCAGTGGAACTAAGCACTCCATTATTTTGGCTATTTAATATGTCACTAGTCAGGAAATTCCCAAATATTGGAAAACTCATTTTGATACCCATTTTCAACTGGAAAAAATCAGACATGTAATTATCGTGGAATAGCCATTATCTCTTGCATTCAAAAACTTTTGAGGCCATAGTAAACGAAACATTATAAACAAGTAAAAACGAATAACAGACGCACAGCATAGCTATAAAGGGCGTTCAACTCTTCGAATTTGTTGACTATACCTGAATGCAATGGATAAAGAAACCATGTAGAAGCTCTTTATACTGACTTCAGTAAAGCATTTGATCATAATATACACATGCTTCTATTCAAATTGAAAAAACGGAATTGAACGGACTACTCAAATGGCAGAATCTCCTAACTGATCGCGATTGATTATAAAATTTAACAACAATAGATCAAAACCCATTCAAGCCACTTCCGTGTCCCCGAGCTCTCATTTGGGGCCTCTATTATTCATAATATATAAACGACATTTCCTTCATTCTTGACAAACTTAAAGTGTTAATCTATACAGATGACATGAAGCTCTTTTGGAGATAGGATAAAAATGACCTCAACATATTCCAGAACGAAATATGCACATTCACGAATGGTGCAATAAAAGCCTATTGCAACTGAATGTAAAAATGTAACCTTATATCATTCAGCAGAAAAGAACAGCATCAAATCTCTCAATTACATTGGAAACCAGGTTGTGAGAAATGCGATAGAGTTAGAGGTTTAGAATTATCTTAGACTCCAAACTAACATTCATCGACCATTACAACACCTTATTCATAAACATAATATGATGGGTTTTATAAACGTTTCTTAACTTTCATGACCCATACAAATTAAAACATTATATATTGCTTATGTAAGGTCGATACTGGAATATTGCAGCATTATTATGGTCTCCATTTTCAATAGCACACGAAGAAAGATTAGAATCAGTACAAAAACATTCCTATTATTTGCTCTTCGTAAATTAGGTTGGACAACATTCCACTTCCATCATATGAGGCACGCTGCAAGCATAAATATCAATCTTTGAAGAGCGTCGTGAAACTGCAATGGTTTCATTTATTAACGATATAGTTTCGCAGCGTATTCAACAAACATTTTATCGAAATTAAATTTCTACATACCATCTCGACAACTGCGTCATCGACATACATTTTAATTAATCATTGCCTACAAATTACAAATTCGGACCTCTCAATCAGATGATGCTATCTATAATCAACACTGCGAAACTATTGACTTTACAATGTCTCAGCAGAACCTAAAAAATATTTTGTCACAATTCAAACCTACATCTAAATTTACATTAAATCAAAAATTAAACACTACTTACCAAACTATTTTATTTTTTATACACTATAATACCGTATTTATAGCATTAAGAAAATAAAAGAAAAACATGTATATTGTATGTACTAGTATACGTCAGTTGACGAAATAAATAAATAAATAAATAAAATAAATAAATAAGGAATAAGGAATAAGGAATAAGGAATAAGGAATAAGGAATGAGGAATAAGGAATAAGGAGTAAGGAATTAAGAATAAGGAATAAGGAATAAGGAATAAGGAATAAGGAATAGGAATAAGGAATAAGGAATAAGGAATAAGGAATAAGGAATAAGGAATAGGAATAAGGAATAGGAATAGGAATGAGGAATAAGGAATAGGAATGAGATAAGGAATAAGGAATAAGGAATAAAAGGATAAGGAATAGGAATAAGGAATAGGGATAAGGAATAAGGGAATAAGGAATAAGGAATAAGGAATAGGGAATAAGGAATAAGGAATAAGGAATAAGGAATAGGGAATAAGGAATAAGGAATAAGGAATAAGGAATAGGAATAGGAATAGGAATAGGAATAGGAATAGGAATAGGAATAGGAATAGGAATAAGGAATAAGGAATGGATAAGGAATAGGAATAGGAATAAGGAATAGGGAATAAGGAATAAGGAATAGGAATAAGGAATAAGGAATAAGGAATAAGGAATAAGGAATAAAGAATAAGGAATAGGAATAAGGAATAAGGAATAAGGAATGAGGAATAAGGAATAGGAATAAGGAATAGGAATGGAATAAGGAATGAAGAAAAATGAGGAATAAGGAATAGGAATAAGGAATAAGGAATAAGGAATAGGAATGAGGAATAGGAATAAGGAGATAGGAATAAGGAATAGGAATGGAATAGGAATGAGGAATGGAATAAGGAATAGGAATAGGAATAAAGGAATGAATAGAATAAATAAATACCATTCTCTCCATTTCTTACTTTTCTTAACTCACTTTTACTTCTCACATCACTTCTCATTTCTCTTTTCTCACTTCTTCTGCTCACTTCAAGCTCCTTCTTCTCCTCCTCACCAGTGCTGCAATTTATTTGTTTTAATTTGTTTTGTATTTTTGTTTCTCTTCGCTGCCTATGATGATGCTTCTCAGTTAGAATAGGTTAGAAACCCGGTTTGTCAACAGCGGACTAGACCTGATTAAATAACTTGGCTGAAATTTAATTTTTCCAAGTTAAAATATTCCCCATGCATTATGTCTTGAATCTGTCTCAAAATCGAAGGTCGAAAGGTCGAAGGAAAAAACAAAAGTCGAATTAAAGAAGACCGAAGGAAAGAGAGTTGAAAAAAATGACAAAAGCTGAAAACGAAGGTTTAAAAATAACTGGGTCAAAAGGTCGAAAAGACAAAAGATTTAAGAGACAAAGGTCGACAGAAAAAGTCGAATAGACAGATATTGGAGGTTTCGTTCTATTAATCATAGGCTGTTTTTATCAGTTATTTCAAACACCCTTATTTTTATTTCGCTCGAAATAGCTATTCTGCTTTCTTAAACCTATCTGAATATATTTAAGCTAAAACATTAATTTCTCTATTTCATCAATTTCATTTTCATAATTTCGTTTTTCTAATCTAGCAGCATAAAATTGGCCTTGGTTCCTACAACTTAAATGTAATCCAATTAATTTGTATATAGGTTTCAAAAACCTTTATCCACAAGTGTGCTGCTCGGGTTGTTTAGAATTAATTTTTAACCAGATTTGAACAAGCATTAAACTTTACATTATTGATCAACGTTAACAACTTTTATTATTATCTGAACAATAAAAAAATAAATATCAAAGTACCTCGTTTAAACGTGTTGTTGGGCCAACCAAACCAGAAAAAATATTTTTCTTATCATTTTGATGAAAATGAATGAACAACTAGTTTCTAGATTTTTGTTGTTGTTAATAAAGCATAGCAACACTTTGATAAAAATATTAAATTGCACAAAAAGCCTCTAAAACATATCCTTTGTTTGAACAAAGGGAAAATTGTAGAATAAAATATTACCAGGTAAAAATTTCAATATAAATATCCGAAACCCAAAAGAAAGCCCTTTGATAAAGAGAAAAAAAAATCAACAATTACCTGATTACAACAACCTGATTACTTAGGTGAAACACAAATAAAGACAAATATGAGAAACCGAAAGAACAGTCTATGACTGAAGAAAACAACAATGAATTAGTTAAAAAATTATTTTGAGCTTTTAATGGAATGTCTCCACTTGTCAAATGAAAATTTGGTTAAATACAATAATATAAATGTATAAATCTCGAAAGAAAGCCTATGATTGAAGAAGGAAAAATCTCCATCGGAAAATTATCAGATGGAGCACAAATAAACATGAATAGGCAAAAGAATGGTTTGTTAACATGACGTTCCATCCCATCTCACCTTTTGAACTTGGATCTTGTGACTTTCGACCTTTTGATTTAAAACCTTTTACTTTGGACCTTTATCTTATAACCGTTATTTCTATCTTTTGTTTTTCGACCTTTCGTCCTTTCAATCTTTTGTCCTTCGACCTTTTGAATCAGATTGTTTGTTTCGACCATTTGTCCCTTCGACCTTTTGACCTTCGCCATTTGACCTTCGACCTTATGTCCTTCGATCTTTTGACCTTTGACCTTCGACCGTTCTTTCGATCTTTCATCCTTTCGAACTTTTGACTATTTTTTGTTTCAGACCTTTTGACCTTCGACTTTTTGACTAAGATTTTTTGTTTCGACCTTTTGTCTCTTCGACCTTTTAACCTTTCGACCTTTTCTCCTTTCAAACTTTTGTCCTAATCGTTATTTCGACCTTTTGACACATTTTGTTTCGACCTTTTGTTCTTTCGGCATTTTGACCCTTCAACCTTTTGATTAAAATTTTCGTTTTGACCTTTTGTCTTTTCCACCTTTTGACCCTCGACCTTTTGTCCTTCGACCTTTTGACCCTCGACCTTTTGTCCTACAACCGTGCCTTCACCTTTACGCACCAAACGAGTGAACTGTAAACTGTTTCTGTGGGCTGCGTGTGCGGTGAGAAAAGAGGTATTTTGTCTTTATCCCCGATTGTTGCTACTAATCATTACCAGCTTTCATTGCTAGGAAGAGAGTGTGAACAGGCAATAGTATCAATATTTAACAAATCTCACTCACTGAGACTGAAAATTCACCCCACTGCTTCTTACCTTCTTACTTCTCACTTTTCATACGACCTACTGACCGTTTGGCCTAATGAAACAATGTCAAAATAATCAATTTGCAACTAAATATAATGTTTATTCATTTCCCAAATTTGATAAATTTTCTCAAATTGCCTGAGCCACGAAGGATCAGTAATTTCTTGAAAAAAATAATTTGGAAAATCTTGAATCTTTTCTTGATTTTTTTCTTTCTCTAGAAATTTCATCAGGAATTCATTATAATATACTTCGAAAAGTCAACAAAAGAACTTTTTAGAGATTCCTCTAAAACCCACCCTCTCGGAAAAACATCCAAAAATCTTCCTGGAATTCTTCCAATTACTCCTTCAAGAATTATTTCAGAGATTCGTTTGGGAATGCAATTGCATACTCCATAAATTTATTCAGAAATAAACTCGGAAATACCTCCAGGTATTTACCAAAAAAAATGCCCCAAGAATTCTTCCGGAAGAAGGTTTAATTATTGAAGAACAATTTCCTAATTTTCTTAAAGACTACACATCAGGTGGATTTATTATTACCAATATTTTTATGTTTGACCTTACAACGTTATTCTCCCATGACGCTTTTCGCACGTTTTAGTTGAAAATCAGTGGAGAATGCAGTCGTGGATAGATTACAATCCAATGATTTCAACACATCGACTTCATTGGAAGTGCGAAAAAAATCTGCATAGTTTTTTATAGTTCAATATTGTCAGATAAAATAAATTATTAGCGCTCACAGCAAAAAAAACTAAAAATGTTTTATTCACTTAACAAGATACATATGTGGCGATCTTTTAATTTAAGTATGGTGCAGTTTTCTATATGGCTTTTTTATCTGTTTTGCTGACCTTTTTGGCATAGATCGATTTTGGTAATGTATGTCGTAATAGCTACATATTTTAAAAAGTTATGATAAATTTTGAAGTATTCACAACCCATTTTTAATGTTGTATGATTCTGATCATAATGATCGTAGTTATGTGGAATACATTGACAAAATATAAAATCAAGTATTTGAACAAAGCAACAATTAGTTTTCAGCAACATCGGACTTGCTGCCAAAATCGAATAGGGTCTCTATTGATCGACGACGATAGGTTGAAATTTCTGTATATTTCATATTTTTGTTCAAAATGCTTTTTATGTTGACTCATTTACTATTCCTTGACACACATTTACTCCATAGTTGTTCACATTGCATGTAGTATCTAGCTCCAGCCACCCCTTATAACAATCCCCGTTCACTGCCCTTCTATAAAGTCACAAAGTGTGGCGAACCCCTGCATCACACTTGCTCGTTATTACAAAAGCAACAAACCCTGTCCTTCGTTTGCATTCGATTACGTGTAGGGATCGTCGCTGACGGAGGATGCTAATAACAACGACCTCACGGAAGCTGTCCGTCCAATGACGGCATGAAACTGCCAAGTCAGCGCTCCGGGACAAGAACTTCAAAAGCACTCACCCGCATTACATGGGAAGACTCTACGCCGGTGCCGTTGTTGCAGCTTTTTAAATTAATTAATCGATATCGCATCGGAAAATCTGCTGCGATCGACAGTTTTAGCATTGCTCCCGTCGGTCCTGCCTCGACGACGACGAGAGCTCTGTGTGCCAGCTCTCGGTGGAACGTTCTTGAAGTTTTTCTCCACGTTTGGTCTTTCCCACGGCGGCGGCGACGGACTATGATGGGAAGCTTCAAGTGGAAATATACACCATTAGAACGTGGAATAATGGCAATATTCATTACGATAACATTTACCACTAATAGAGCTGTTGAATATGACCTTAGGAGTTGTTCATTCGGTGAGTTGCCCTCGGCAAGGACGTCCGGGCGGTCCGGCCTGTTTCCGTGTGCTCAACCCAGAGACCGACCGACAGAGAGCGAGGGAAGTGACTACAAACCCCTTCACCGAGCTGGACCACAGGAACGTTTTGAATTTGATGCGATCAAATGGACTCAAATCCTCTGTAAAGGTGCTACTGCGGCCATGAAAAAAAATCAAAAGGACCACCGTAATAAAAACAACGACCAACTACGGTAGCCAGTGTTGTTTGCTTCGTTGTAGCAAAAAGCTAATTAAATGGAATGTTATGTACTTGTTTATGGGACAGCATTTCCATTCAACATTGCGTTTGGATTCATTTACTGTAAGAACGGTGAAAATTTGGACGTATTTTGAATGGCGATTAAGCAAATACTTTTATGATGATTTCCATGGAAGGTATGTGACTTGGCATGAGTGGATAATTCCTTGGATAGTTCAGTATCTTTATTTGCTAGGAAATAACATTTCAAAAATTCAGTAGATAAAAAAACAGAGAATTGGCAAATGATACAAAAACCGTCTCCGACATGTTTGCATCTGCGTGCCTGCGTTCAACACCGCTCACATTAGAACTAATAATGTTAGAAACCATTAGAAGAAATTAAAATTGCGTGAGAGATTGATTTCAAATTTAGAACTTGAACAGTGAGGCTATTCGTCGATTTCAGTTAACATGAAACAGTTGGTAACAATCGTGATTATTTTTTTTAGAACTATTAAGAAGGATTAATAAACAGTTTTGAAAACATAGAATATAAGAAATTTGCTTTGAAAAAGTTAAAAAAAAATCAAAGCATTTTCAATATTACATGTTTACACCATTACAAGAAAAGTACTCCGCCAAATCGCCAAACGATGACACAAACGGATTGAACCCACTTAGCGTAATTTCATGCAAAAATAATCCAACCAAATGCACTTCCACCGGATTGCGTTTGGCATTTGAGGAATCAGATTTTTCCCTTTCAACTGGCAGCTCCACACCAACTGCCCACCCGAACACTATCGTTTGCGTGAGCCGAGTGAAAAGTCCAATCTGATGCGACGGCTCATTAAAATTAAAACAACGTAGCGCGCACCATCGTATCTGCCGGAGCTCAAACCTCCTGCCTCTCACCTCGAAATTCCAAGTGGCCTTCCCACCTATTGGCAGAATTCGGCAGGCAGTAACCCGCGAGCGGAGAAAAATCCCGACATCCATCGGTTACCCGCACGGAATCTGCTCGCATGAATAATAAAAAATGCTCGCAATATTTTCGGAGCCCACCGGCCGTGAACGGGTCGGGTGTGTGGGCTTGGGAGACGAACGTGGGCCCATTTTGAATGTGTCACAGTCACAGGATGTGTTATGGCATTAAAATTCAGTTATTACCTCGCGCGAAGGCGAGGACATCCACCGACCGGCAATGGCAATTTTTATGGATGAAGTGTGCGAGAAATCGGTGCCGGCCAGAAATATTCTCTGAAGGGGTCGATTTTTGGTGTTTGATTCTGTTTCGAAGTAGGGTTGAAATTTAAAAAAAACTTGATTATTACTTTGGTTGCTATTGCGTCCATACTTCAAGTTTAGAAAATGGGTTTGTTTTATTTTGCTACTTGATTTTCATAGATATGCGTATTAAAACTCAGTATCTTATACTGTCATAATGACTCGTAATGATGACTCCCATCTTAATTGAGGTATCATTTGTTTCACACGCACTCAAACGACCGTTTATGCGATCCAGTTGACAGTGACAGAAAGCACATTTTGTACTTCAGTTTTGAAAAAAATACAGGAACTGAGCGGCACCATTTTGGGCCCCGTTAAGGATCAGAACCGATAATTTATTGCATGTGGCGAACACTTTCCTTAACCCGACACCGAAATGCCTCCGCAGAACTGAAAGGCTTGCGCTCCTTCCATTCCAACGACGTAGGCACTTGAAAAAATAATAAATTTAAATAATTTTATCATTATCATGCGGGAGCTGTTATTGCGTTTTCATTTATCGTTAATTTATCCTGGCCCTCCTCTGGTTTTCGAATAGCTGCTGAGCTCTCTGCACTGCTCACATCACACAACATAAAAGTGCCAAAATAGATTTGGTGTCACCAACAACAGGCGGCTCAGTAGCACCGATGTTTATGATTGGTTTTAATATTTTTTTCTTGGCTCTTGGCGCGTATATGAGGCCTTATCGATACTACTATACACGGTGTGTTTGTCCGAAGAGGCTTATTTTCAAAAAATCAGTATCTCTAAAACATTCACTACACGAAAGTATAGGTTTTCCTCTTTCACGTAAGTGTACTTTAAAATGTTCTATCAGGGGTCATTTTTCCATACATTTTTGGGGGGGTTAAATCGGCTATCATTTGAGATTTCTATGGAATTTGCACCAAGAATAGTAAAAAAAATAAAAATTGTTCATTTAGATAGAACATTTTAGTTTACCCACTATATGAAAGAGGAGATCATTTACTTTCATGTGGTGGGTGTTTCAGAGATACTGATTTTTGAAAAATAATGTTTCCCCATAGACACACCGTGCTATCAGTTATCGAGACATCATCTACACTAGAGTCTAGGCAGATATCAGAGAGAAAATCAAAACAAAAAAGTCACATTTGCAAGCAGGTTGAGTGGCAAAAGAAAAGAAAATGGATGGTGACTTGACACAAACGATTTGTACTAGAACAGAAGCTCTGTAGGTACCGCAGATATTGCAGAAGGCGGCAGCATAGCATTTCCGTCCCTGACGTCTGTTTTAAAGGCTTCCAAAAATTAAAATTTAATGCCACATTTCATCATCAAGATCACATTTATTGACCGATTTCTTCCCAACAAGTTGCATTCGATCCGGATGGATCCCAATTTTGGATTCATACTGGATTTGGGTCAATCCTTTGGGTCAACTGTTCCAGAATTTTTGCAGAATCCTTTGGGGTTACTTGTCCCCGGAATGAGTGGCCATTTACAAATTTAAGTCAAAACCAGGGTTTGAATCCAAATGAGAATGAGCAAATCTCTCACTTATCGTGTCTGTATACACTCTCGATAGGTAGCATACCGTGAGAGACGTTTTTCGGCAGCTGTTACAATAAAGAACCGATTCGGGGGGCTACAACCCATGATAAATTTCTTTCAATAAACCCCAATTGCAGGGGACACGGATTCTGATGATACATTTCAACTTGTTTTACACAGCTGTGCGAAAAAAATATGGTCCCCAACATGAAATGAGCGAGGGCAAACCATTTTATCAAACCCCATCGGTGGTGGGGGCCGCCTATCCAAATCAGTTTTATTCCAACTTGTATTCAAGTGCGATAGTTTTGTTTTCATGGCTTGTTATACATTTCCTAAATTGAGTCATTATAAGTATTGTAACACCTCAAACTTCATGATTTCACAAAACAATGATGGGAATAATATTTTCAGGGTTTCTGAACCACTCTGAATCAATCCGGCCGCATCGTGAGAGACCCGGAGTCAGTATTTCCTAAAGTAAGTCAAAACAGATCGTGTGACACCTCAAACTTCATGATTTCATAAAACAATGATGGGGAGGACCTCCGGAATGGCCATTTCTTAAATTGAGTCAAAATAAGTTGTGCGACACATCAAACTTTATATTTCGCAAAACAATACAAGAATAATATTTTAAGGGATTCCTGAGCTATTTGGGTTCTGGTCACATCGGCCACAATCACAATCCGAAGGACAGAATGGACATTTTCTAAATTAATTCAAAGTACGTCATGTAGCACCCATGATTTCACAATGCAATGATAAGAAAGATATTTTCAGGGTTTCTGGGCTACTTGGGTTCAATCCGGTACAAAAGCGGCACAAACGGGAGGACTTCTGGAAAGGCCATTTTCTAAATTGAGTAAAAAAGATCATGTCACACTTCACACATACTGATTATACAAAACAGTGATGGAAATAATATTCTAAGGGTGCCTGGACCACTACAAAATGAACGTTTGTTAAATTCTATTAATATAGGACGTGTGCCATCTCATAGATGAAGGTTTCACGAAAAAAATTAAATAAGTTATGTTTCTGTGGTCGCTAAGCCATTTCGTCAGCTTGATTGCGATCCGTGAAACCTACTAAAAGAAAACTTGTTCAATTAGATCAAAACAGGTTATCAAGATCAAGCTTTGTCGAGTCGGATTGAACCCAAGTCGCCAAGGAACCCTAAAAATATCATTCCCTATACTGAGGTGAACCAATCCAGGGCTGAAAACCTCAATAATAAAGAAAAAGAAAAAAATACCATTTCCATCATTGCTTTGTAAAATCATGAAGCTTGCGGTGTTACACGACCTGTTTTGACTCAATTTAGAACCATTCCGTAGGTTTTTCAGATTGAAGCCGATGTTACCGGATTGAACCCAAGTTGCTCAAGAACGCAGAAAATATCAATCCCTTCGATGCACTGTGAAATCATGAAGTTTGAGGTGTGACACGACGTCATTTGATTCAATTTAGAAAATGACCATTCCACAGATCCTTCAGAATGTGGCCAATGTGACCGGATTAGCCCAAGTTACCCAGAACACCTACACACACAATTTCCAGCATTGGTTTGTAAAATCATGTAGTTTGAAGTGTCACACGACATATTTTGACAAAATTGGGGAATGGCCATTGGAGGTGTTATGGCCGATGTGGTCGGATTGAACTCGAGTGGCCCAGGAATCCTGGAAATATCATTCCCATCATTGCTTTGTGGAATTATGAAGTTTGAGGTGTTGCACGACCTATTTTGGCTACATGGCCATTTCGCAGAATTGTGGCCGGATTGGACCCGACCGGTGCAGAACCCTGAAAATATGATTCCGACCATTGCATGATTGGTTGTTTATTGCATAGTAACAATCTCCATCAAGACGAAACAGCCACATTTAAGACGAATGGCTGTCATTTGTTGAGATCGTAACAATAATAAACAATCAATGTTAGCCACTTTTCAATTGTTTACATAATAGTTGTACAGAAAATCGTACATTAAGGACTATTTTAAGTTGATTTAAAATAGGAACATGGCGGAACAAAACAAAACATTGTGAATTCAGTAGCTTAATCGAATCTTTCAGATGGTGGCTGTTTAGCTTGCCGGCTCATGCCGCTTTTCAAGGTGTTTTGATGGTGTGTTGATTGACTATTTTTTCTAAAGATTGTATGACAGTATGAACTAGTTTCTAGAACAGCGGTTCTCAACCTTTTTCTTGAGAGGTACCCCTTCGAACTATTGCATTAATTGAGGTACCCCCTCCTGAAAATAGGCTTTCACGGCTCTTAAAGAACATTTCGAAGCCCTTGAATCTCTTAAAATTATTCTTTCACACCTCGATATGTGGCTTCTGAGCCTCTTGCATGGCGGCTTTCGAGCAACTTAAAAGGAGGCTTCCTTTGCATCTCGAAAGGACGCTTCTGGACCTCTTGAAAGTATGCTTCCAAGCTCATTGGAGGGAGGCTTGTGAGCCTCTTAAAATGAGGCCTCCGAGCCATTTGAAATTAGGGTTTCGAGCCTATTGAAAATAAGCTTCCAAGCCTCTTGAAAATAGGCTTGCGAATCTTTTGAAAATAGGCTTCCGAGCCTGTTAAAAGAAGGCTTCCGAGCCTGTTAAAAGGAGGCTTACAAGCATCTTGAAAGGGACTTCCGAGCCTATTGAAAGGAGTTTCCCGAGCCTCTCGAAAGGAGCCATCCAAGCTGTTGTGAAAGAAGGCTTCCTACCCTTTTAAAAGGCGGCTTCCGAGCTTCTTGGAAGTAGACTTTCGGGCGCCTTAAAACAAGGCTTTCGGCCTCTTGAAAAGAGGCTTCCCAGCCTCTTGAAAGCAGGCTTCCGGGCTTCTTGGAAGACGATCCTGTTGGAAGGAGCTTCCAAGCCACTTGAAAGTAGGCTTTCGAGACTCTTGTAAATAAGCTTCCGAACCTCTTGAAAATAGGCGTTCGAGCTTGTTAAAAGGACGCTTCCGAGCCTGTAAAAAGGAGGCCTACAAGACTCTTGAATAGAGGCTTCCGAGCCTCTTGAAAGGAGCTTCCCGAGCCTCTTGAAAGGAGCCATCCGAGCCTTTCGAAAGAAGGCTTCCGACCCTTTTAAAAGGCCGCTTCCGAGCCTCTTGAAAGTAGACTTCCGGGCGGATCCGGCCTCTTGAAAAGAGGCTTCCCAGTTTGTTCAAAAGAAGCCCCTTGAAAGCAGGCTTCCGGGCTTCTTGGAAGACGGCTTTCAGGCTTCTTGAAAGGAGTCTCTCAAGTCTACTGGAGAGAGGCTTCTGAGCCTCTTGAAAGGAGTCTTCTGAGCTTTTTGAAAGAAGGCTTCCGACATTCTTGAAAGGAGGATTCTGAGCCTCTTGAAAGTAGCTCCCCGTGCCTCTTGAAAGGAGACATCCGAGCTTTTTGAAAGAATTCTTCCGACTCTTTTAAAAGGCGACTTCCGAGCTTCTTGGAAGTGGACTTCCGTGTAACTTAAAACAAGGCTTCCGGCCTCTTGAAGGTAGTTATCCAAGCCTTTTGAACAGAACCTTTCGAGCTTTTTGAAAGAAGGCTTCAGACCTTCTTGAAAAGAGGCTTCTGAACCTATTGAAAAGAAGATTCCGGGTATCTCAAAGCCAGGCTTCCTGGCCTCTTGAAAGAAGACTTGCAGGCCTCTTGAAAGGATGCTTCTAAGCCTCTCGAAAAAAGGCTTCTGAACATCCCTTCAAGGTGGATAGATCTGTTTTCTTATCCAAAGGAAGCCTAAGAAATATCGTTCAACTCTTCCGAAGGCACCATGACTCTAGAATGTAGTTTACAGGTCGAAAACTAAAAAACGCACGTTCTGGAGGCTTTTGAATCAGTGTGCAAATGTGTGTCAATCAGAGAATCTTTATTTATCATGTCAGGCGGAGTGTAAATCAGACAAACAATATTGTATTCTCTTTGGCAGTGATTGCAATCCACAAATGTTCAGCTGCCAAATATCCGGAAGGTCACAAAATACGCGTTAAAACGTTTTGAAAAATGAGCGATCATGACGATACAATGGAAAGGAGCTTTCGAATAGCTTACAAGATTCGGTGTTATGGTTGAGCCATGTTTCGGTGAAAGCGTAGATGTCATATCTTGCATTACTAACCGCCAACTTATAATCATCAAGTGAACAGTTGAGACCTCCGACATTTTGGTAGCAGACTAGGATAGATAAAGTAGTAGCCGAAGTGTTCCTTAGCCTTGCGGTAAGATGCGCGGTTACAAAGCAAGACCATGCTGAAGGAAGCTGGGTTCGATTCCCGCTCTGGTCTAGGAAATTTTCGGGTTGGAGATTTTCTCGACTTCCCTGGACATAAAAGTATCGTAATTTGGTAATTTGGCTTATAAACCTCGCAGTTGATAATTGTGGATGTGCTTAATGAACACCAAGCTGCGAAGCGGCAATGTCCCAATGGGGGATGTAAGGCCAATAAGAAGAAGAAAAGGAAGTTTCGTCACAAATATGGCCCTTATATCACTTTTTAATCCACTTCAATCGATTTTAAAATTTACGGAAATAAAACAAAATAGTAATCTTACGATAATTACAAACATCATTGTTGCCCTACTTGTCCACCGGAAATATGTTCGCAATCATATTTACTGTTAATGAATGCGAAAAACGGTCGTTGAGTCGAATATAACTTGGCTGTCAAATATCCGAATTACGTTAGGCCGAATTGAACGTTTGGCTGAAAAGCTTATACGACCGAAATTTCATCTGACTTCTCATTTCTCACAACCCATTTCTTGCTTCTCATTGCTTAATTCTGATTAATCACTTCACACCTCTCAAAATCACTTTTGTCCGGCCAAACGACATATTTGCTTATATGACCCGTTTAGCAAACGACATTTACGTTTGTATGACCCTTCCGGCCAAATTACTTTTCCGGAAATAATACATGTTTATCTAAATGACATTTTTGACCAAATGACCCTTTCCACCAAACGACCATTTTGGCCATACGGCATTTTCGTCCAAAGGACTTTTTTTTGTCGAAAAATCAAAAGATATGAACTCAAGCCAGGATGGTGGATAACTACATCCATACATACATACAAACATCGAAAGATATGAACTCTTAAGAGGCATTAAAACCATGCGTCAATCCACGGTATATCATGACACGCAACGACACTGATGAGCTGTGCTACTGAAGCAAAGGTCAAGGTAAACTAAAACTGTCCATAAACATTACCAACAGCTATTATGGGAAGTTATCCACGTTATGCTCGCTAATTTAAGGCCCTCAGAACATTATTATCATCTAAAGGAGTGGCTATTTCTAGAATGCAGAAAAGCAAATTTCACTGAGATTCAACATATCCTAAGTATATTTTGATCTTTATCGGGATATATATACAGTGCGCACAAAAAATTGTTTCACGAAGTTCTATCGTTGTTCAAACTGTTCGAGACAATCCCACGAAGTATTTATGACTTAATATTCATGATTTAAGACTGGAATTAACGGCTACTCCATATCCTAAGGTCTTTATCGATCATATCGATAAATCTCGTAAGCTGGACCAAATATCTGGCTGGAAAGCGTGTCAGTATTCAGCCAAGTCCCAATGAGAACGATAATATTGAAGCACTGATCAGACGTCGTAAGGTGGTTGTCCACGACCGTGGAAATCTGCGGGAGATTCTTAAGAGTTCTACAACGGTAGATTGTTCAAAATGTGTATTTCAATAAAAAAAAATGGATTTCAAAGGAAATTTACATCAGAATTTCTACACGAAATTTTAAATTTGTACTGTACGTAGTTCAATAGATTTTTTTTTCGGAATGTTTAAGGAATCAAAGCGAAAGTCATCTAGCCGAATTGCTAAGTGTGGGAGCGCTCGACTTTGTCCCGCACACTCAAAGGACAATGTGTGATGAATCGTCGTCACGTTCTCACCGAGGCAGTGACTATTTTTCCATATTTCATAAATATTTTATCCATCTTCAAAAATCCACCATTCCTCCAAAGATTCGAATCCTATGAGAATTCTTTAGTGATTCCGACTGGAATGCTCCAAAGATTCCGACGGGAATCTCCAAAGATTTTGACGGTAATCCTCCAAGCATCCGAAGGGAATCCTCTAAGGATGTTGAAGCAAATCGTCGAAGGATTCTGAAGGAAATCTCGCTTAACTTTTCAAAAGGTCCTAAGTAACATTTTTTTCATGAATTAATTTTAATAGCGCAATCAACAAAACAACACGAAAGCTATTGATTGCAGTATTCAAATTAATTCATGAAAAAAATGTTACTTAAATCACTGAAAAGTTAAACGAAATGATCGAAAGATTTCGAAGCAAATCGTCAGAGGGACTCCGATCGTCGAGGGATTCCGAAGCACATTGTCTAAGTATTCAGAAACAAATTGTCATGGATTTCCGAAGCAAATCTTCGAATGATTCAAAATCTTTGAACAAATCCAGAGAAATTCCGAAGCAAATCAACGAGAGATTCTGAAGCAAATCCTCCATGGATTACGAAGGATATCCCCCACGGAAATCCAAGGGTACCCCTCAACGATACCGAAAGGAATCCGGTTGGAATACTTCAATGATTCTGAAAGGAATTCTTCAGGGATTCCAATAAGAATTTTTCTCGGATTCTGATAGGAATTCCTCTCGAGTTCTAATGAGAATTGTGGTGATTAGCGGAGGGCCCTTCTTAGCCGTGCGGTAAGACGCTCGGCTACAAAGCAAGACCACGCTGAGGGTGGCTGGGTTCGATTCCCGGTGCCGGTCTAGGCAATTTTCGGATTGGAAATTGTCTCGACTTCCCTGGGCATAATATCATCGTGCTAGCCTTATGATATACGAATGCAAAAATGGTAACCTGGCTTAGAAACCTCGCAGTTAATAACTGTGGAAGTGCTTAATGAAACTAAGCTGCGAGGCGGCTCTGTCCCAGTGTTTGGATGTAATGCCAATAAGAAGAAGAAGCGGAGGCAAGGAGAAGTCTGCTGATAAATTGTCCCACAGTCCATGATGGTTAACCACATGTCTTTGACTGCTGGCGAAGTACCATGATTACTTTGAATGATATTTTGGTGGCCCTCCACCAAACAAATTGTTCATCAAGCTTACTTCGGTGGTTGCAAATCAATTAGATATTACCTATAGATAGTGGAATATATAGATGAGCGAAGATAAATCCTCTGTCTCCAAACGAACTGTCAAACGTGTCTCCAAACGAGCATGACGTCACGATTTCAATGGAAACGTTAAGCGCTGTGACGTCATATGCGCGTGTGCACGGGCAAAAAAATCGACTCGACCATGCTTTCGCTCATCTATTGATTATCTATAATATTACCTTTTAATAATTGAGGGGGTTAGATCTGTTAGAAGCAGGGGGATGTTAGTGACGTTTTGGTTAAATTTGAGTTGACTATAGTTTTAAATACTTTGGTTTGAGAGATTTGCGGCAGAATGTTGATATAGTTTGTAAGTTATTTGTAAAAAATGTGAAAATTTAGAGAAAATAAGTAATATTTTGAACTTCAACACAATTTGTATGAAATGAAAAAAAAAAAATGATAAACTATACATAAACTCTTTACTCAAAACATAGATTTTGTAACTTACATCCCTTTGCGATCAGCCCCCTCAATTAACACCAAGACAGTTTTACTGTCACACTGGAATATTCCTCAGAAATGAGAAACAAGCTCATTTGTCTTTCACTCATTCCATTATAATAGGAAGAATATGGGAGTGTAGAGTCTATGGTGAGTACAAGATTTGAGTGTTGATTTTGATTAGAACAATATGTGAAATTCCTTTAGTTAATTTGAGATTCAAAATAGAAAGCGCCCAATTTTATTGAACAAGTAAAATATTGCCCATACGAGACAGTACCCAGAACTAATTCATAATAAACCACAGGCGGTTGAAGTTATCTAATAAAAAGAATAGTTGTTTACGGTATTATTTACAAAAATGGAAAAACGATTAAAATATTTAAATTTTTTTGGGGTTACAAAATCGTGATAAAATCGATCTAATTTTATTTTAACGGTTTTCTAAGAATTTTTTTTTCTTCATTATCGAGACTTTCAGTCCAAGGCTGGCTCGTCTCGGCGATACTTTTATCTTCTCCTCTGACCAATTCCTCAATATGACCAATTAGGATCTACTGCAGCTAGTCGACGAAACTGGGAATGAAATCTCACTTTGTTAGCTTCACACCTTCGGAAACCAGTGCACCACCAATTACTCATCTATAACGTCAACCCTCCTTTTTCCTGAAGAACGGAAAACGTTTCGCAATATCTGGAGTACCCAGCTAAAACAAGTTTTTCTTCTTGTTCACGCCCAATTTTCTAAATAATCTAAATTAGAAATTTCGTTTAAATTAGTATTAAGTTCTGTTTTGTTATTCATGTTAGGGTAAGATTATTCAAATAATATGTTTAAAAAAAATCCCTTGCCTACGGAAGGTCTCTAGGTTAGATCTTAGGGAGGCTTGTCTGTTTCTCCCTCAGAACAGAAAATACGTTTTATAAAGATTCACAATAAAACAAAGAGAAAAAAAAACAAAAACACCTTAATCAAAAAAAAGAAAAAAAAAATCATAAGGGTTGTGTACAAGACACGACCGCCCGACGTAAACTACGTAAAACAGTTTGGTGGGTTTTGTTCTATTATTGTCAGGGGTGTTTTTGTTGACCAAATTTTATGAAATTTGGCCACAATATTCTTTGATATGTTATGATATGATATGATATTTGATATGAAGTACTAACCATCGGCTACCATCAATGAAAGTGGTTCTTGGGAGCGTCCACAAATTACGTAACGCTTAGAGGGGGGGGGTTGGGCGAAATGTGACGACCCATACATAATTTTTAGTTGCATACAAAAAGTGTGGCATAGGGGAGGTATTGAAAATGCCCATATTTTGCGTTACGTAATTAAAGGATCTTCCCATTAAGGTTACTCAGGGAGGCACTACACCGTGTTATTTTCCTATTTTCTGTCTCTTTCTAACATTGTCACCTCGTAATTTTGGAGTGGCGTATTTCGGTTTTCAGTTGTTTGATGTAACTGTAAATGTATCAGCCTGTAGATTGCGAGTAAGCACGCGCCAGTGATACTTTCAAAATCATATTTGTTGTAGAAAAAATTAAGCATTAATGATAATCAATAGTATCAATAGAATTGGCAAATTGCTGAAGGGTTTCCGAATCGATTGATAAGCAAATGTCGAAAATATATAAAGACGCTATCAGCGTTTGAAATCTATCCTAATTTTTGTGACAGTCTCGAATTTGGAAATTTCCGTTTTAAACCCTGTATCTGAGTCTTCCCCTTAGACGAAGTTTACGTCAAAAAATCTGTAGCAAACATCAATACTGACGCCATACATTTTTTTCAGTCATAATGCGAATCAATTGTTTGCATGGTCTCCTTCCGATACTTGCTTGGGATTCAACTACCGACGTTAGCGTTGCGCTTTGAATAAAGTTCATCTCGGAACCGATTTCTTTTTCAATCAACAGGAAAAATACAAAATTAGTCTCGCGGGAAAATTTCATGTTGTGCCGACAACATCCAAATCGTTGCCAAACGCCACGTTAGTGAATAAATTGCTGTAGCAATCTTCCGATGACAGCCTATGCGGACCGGCACTAATGCTATGATTCCGCTACCGATGCCAAACAATTATGCTTTGTTCTATGAAGAAAGTTCGTCTAATATCAACATTCTCAATCACTAAAATCATACAACTCCGAATTACGCTAGAAAATTTCACGAAGAATTTTCCAGTTCCTAACGGTTGCACTTTAGGAAAATTATTTCAACTTAACCTTCCTCCCAAATATAATGATGGTCCTGAAAAGAACCGATTAATTGCCACTTATGTGCCTTATCCAGGGTAGAAATATTTCACAGTCAATGCAGTGAAAAACATGGATCTCAGTATAATCTGCAGTCGCCTTCATCGCCGCCGTGGTGAGTGCGACTGGGTGCAGCCGAAAAATCATTTCCAGCACCGACCGTTCAATTTCGCATTCAGCCACTCACAAGTCGCTCTGACAGGCTGCTCAGTTCGTGCCTTACCGTATGACTGTGAGTGGCCCATTTAAACGCGTGGTGAATTTTTTCAATTTGCTGGGTGAATGTGTACATTTTGCTGTGGTAAATTTCACCTTCGCGGCGCAGTGGGTGATGTGAGCTCTGTTGTTTACTTTTCTGCCTCTCCGGGAAGGTGAGGTTGATTTCAAAGCAGGAAGAAAATAAAAACATGATATAAAAAAACATCACCTTCATCCAGTGCTGCCGAAAATTTACAACCCTGGCCTTATCAGCAGCCATTGGGCTGCGCGACCGCCATCCGATGATTCGGCTCAACGAACGCCGTCGATTGCCAGATCCGCCGAAGATGGGACACGGATGAAAATGATGTGCTGCTGCTTCCACGACCACCACCACCACCGACCGAAAAAATTCATCCGCTGAGACAGCCGTTGTCACTGGGACCGCTTCTGGACGCTCTGGTCCGCTCGCCGTGATATCCAGAATGAAAATTACGCGCGCACGCGAAACACGGGCTTTGACGTAAACTACGTTTAAGGGAAGACTCAGATACAGGGTGACAAATGAAAATTTTCAAATTCGAGACCGTCACGAAATCATGTAAGATTTCAAACGTTAATAGCTCCTTTATCTTTCAATGGATTTTCGAGATTTTATTATCAATCGAATCAGAAACTCTCCAGCAATTTTTTAATTATCAACGTAAAAACATTGAAAATTCTAATTCTTTACCAACCCAGTAAAATTTCAGAGTTTCGTTACGACCGCCGGCTGCGGTTGGTTCTTGCGCTCTACTTTTGTGCGGTGATTCGCACAAAAAGTAGGCTACAATAGAACCAGAGCAATGACCACGGCCGGAGCAAAAAAGTAGTGTTTATGAAAAAGTGCTACAGATGCTGGACATGTTCATGTAAGCAAGAGGTGATTATTAAAATTGATAATCAATTTTATACAAGGTTATCTTACTATTTAGGCAGCACCCCTTAAAATAACACTTCAAAAGCATTTAATCGTAATTTCATAGGCAATTAACTATGAGATGTATTAATCACTCTAAGTCGAATAACATTCGGAGAAAGGCATCATCTCCACTGCGGAATAATAAATTTGGGGATTTTAAATGAAAATTTTAAATTGTCATATCCAACCATTTTCATATAGTGAGTTACGTCAATTTTGATCGAAACATAAATGGATTGGTGTGCGATCGAACATGATTTACGGAAAAACTACACATTACACGCGGTAAACAGTAGTTTTTTTGGAAAACCGTTTTGCAACGTTGCTCATTAATATCTAAAAATATATGAGAACGTTGACAACATAGAAAATTTAGCAAGTGAATGAATCGTCTTTGCGAAACAATTTGATGCTTGCAAGAAAAATTATTAAGGAAATACTAAATCGTGGAAAATTTAATTGAGCACGTTATGCTACGTACACACCAGTCAAGCAGTTCGACGAACATTGACTCCACCCCCAAGAAAACGCTTCGGTTTGCTGCTTTGTTTGAATGTGTGTGAAGTTGTTCGAACAACCATTTGACAGTTGGCGGCTCGGTTGGAAAAAATTAAAACGGTTTGATTTAGCTTTGAGTTGTCGGGGGCGGAGTCAAGTTTGACGAACATGTTTGAGCATTTGTAGTGAAGTTGCACAAACCCCCATATATTTTTGATGGTTGGTGCTCACGTTGGCGCTTCGGTTGTTCGTGTGTGATATTGTTTGTCGAATAAGTTGATTGTTCGTGCCGCTGTTGGTAAAACATGATGGATGTTTGAATAAACGAGAGGTGGAGTCAATGTTGGTCAAACTGCTTGACCGTGTGTACGTTCCATTAAAGAATACCATATCAATAATGAGCATTTTTCTTCTTTTTCTTCTGCCGCCTCGCAGTTTAGTGTTTATTAAGCACTTCCTCAGTTATTAACTGCGAGGTTTCTAAGCCAGGTTACCATTTTGCATTCGTATATCATGAGGCTAGTACGATGATACTTTTATACCCAGGGAAGTCGAGACAATTTCCAATCCGAAAATTGCCTAGACCGGCACCGGGAATCGGAGACCGGCACCGGGAATCGGACCCAGCCACCCTCAGCATGGCCTTGCTTTGTAGCCGCGCGTCTTACCGCACGGCTAAGGAGGGCCCTTCAGCATGAGCATTTTTATTTTCTGTATAACTTTGCTTACGAAAATCCGATCGGTTCGCAACAACAACCGTCTTACAGATTTAGAAATATTCTACGAAGTCTTCGGGTTGATTATATTTAGGGGGAGATCCTCAAGTTCCGGACACATAAGCCATTTAACAACAAAAAACTCTAACTATCCGGATTATGTTTCTTTTTATACCTTACCAGCAGAACGTACCATGCGTTGCTCGGGTTTTTACGTTTAATGTCATTTTCTGCGTTGATTGCGATGCCGTGCTCTAGATAATTTTTCGAGCGATCGCATTAGGTTTTATCCAAACTCGCCCTAATATTGTATTATGACAATTTTCCCAACTTTTCTTTTAAAATTTACTAACCTTTTACATATAGAAACACAGCTGATCCCAATACGAATCGATTAGTGAAGAAATCTCGCAAATCGGTCATCCTATTCGTGATTTATATTTGTCAAAGGAAAAATAGATAGAAGAAAGGTACACAAAATATGACCATTGACCATTGATGATTCATACAAACTATATTTGGTCATTTGAACACGTTTTGCGACGATGAGTTTTGGTGAAAAATTTCACGGTTCTCCTAGTACTGAACACTTTTGCATTATGTTCAAATATGACTAAGTTCCTGTTACATGGGTAAAGACATCATTCAGAATAGTAATATTTTCACGTGCTTTACGTAGTAAATACTAAAAATTTTTAGTGGAGCTTATTTGACTCTTCAGCCAAATTTTTACATCCTAATCCAAATTCCCACCTTTTTCAATGTCCTCTTCAATTTTGTTTCCGCTAATTTCTGTGGCTTTCTCTGCAAGAAGAAACAATTGAATTGAAGTAAGTGTAACAAAACAGGTGTGAAGAATTTTTATTCAACTTCAAATATTGTACAAAGTTTATCACATGAAGATCTGATATTCCTTGCCGTTAGAAGCCTTTTCAATAGCTTCCTTTTGTACTTAATAAAATGAAGGAGGGACCTCTGCAAGTAGTATCGTTTTAAGAAGTGTCCGATATTGGGAGGTGTCCGGCGCTGGGGGATCTCCCCCTAAATAGTTAATGATCCGCCTCACGAAACGATCTTTCACAGACGGGGCGATTTCTATAGTAATTTCCATACAAACTTCAAACGGCTCGTACTCAGTTAAATTATAACCAATTCAGTTGAAAATTTAGGAGGTTCATCAAAACAGCAAATGTTATCGTTCAAGCATAGATGAGCGCAAAAGTCAAGGCTCTAACCAAAACAATTATCTTATGATCTGTTTTACGTAGTTTACGTCGGGCGGTCGTTATCTTGTATATAACCCTTCTGATTTTTATACACAGGTAAAACGAAGCAGTAGATCAAAAGGCCTTGTACCTCACTGCAATCTGATGTCCGTGTTGGGGATTTATGAACAGAATTGAATTTTTCACCCGGTTTGGAAAGAAACAACATTTTCAATAGTTTAACTATGATAATCAATAGTATCAATAGAATTGGCAAATTGCTGGAGAGTTTCTGAATCGATTGATAAGCAAATGTCGAAAATCCATCGAAAGATAAAGACGCTATTAGCGTTTGAAATCTATCCTAATTTCGTGACGGTCTCGAATTTGGAAATTTCGGTTTTACACCCTGTATCTGAGTCTTCCCCTTAGACGTAGTTTACGTCAATACGAAAATGTGATTTGATCGAAAATGTCCTATTTGCTAAACAACCATTTCGGCCAAACGCCTTTTTTTACGAAATGACCAATTCAGCCAAACAACACTCTCGGTCAAATGGCTCTTTTTGCAAGCGACCATTTCGGAAAAAGGACATTATCAGACAATTGATCGGGCAACAGTTTTTTTTTTCTGCCATAGGAACTGTTCGATCAAATCACATTTTTAGCCAAATAACTTTAGGTTATATGGGGTTTAGCCAATCAATGGTTGAAGCATGAGCATGAGCATGATGACCGTGCATTTCGTAGTTGCTACTCTGTGATTGACCAGAACAGTCGAAATTGCACAGGGAACAAATGTATAGATGCATGGGATTTTCTCCCCAACCTCACTGTGCGCAGTCCGGGAGCTCTAGTATTTTAAATAACCAAAAACGGCGTTGGAAACGTTCTCACGGTCTATCGGAGATGGAAAGGAATTGATGATACAATCACTCGTCCACTGTAAGCCAAGAATACCTCTGCACTCGACACGAGGTCATGTTGAATTTTTATTGGAATCTTGAAGTCTTGGTTAACGGGTTACCAATTTACAATGTTCTGAAGCTCAGATGTATATATGTACATTATGAGGACGAATTTAATTTGAAAAATGTATTGGAAGTAACCACTTTCCTTCGATAAGACTCTTACCTACGACCCTCAGTACGCTAGACTGTGCTAAATTGTGCAAGCGCAAACAAGGATTTGACGTATATCTTGCGATTACATTTTCCCCTGCAGAATATTTCATCGTCTCTCTCGAGAAAGAGGTTTGGGACCGAAAACTAATTACATTAATATTTTTTCTGGGTTTTTCAACCCCCCCTCCCCCATGTAAGATTTTTACCATACAAATCATTTTTTATTTATATGTAACGTAAGAAAATGGCAGATCCCCCCTCCCCCCATGAGTGCTTACGTAATTAGTGTACGATCCCTTTTTCAAGGGTCAATGGAAATCGAATCGCTGGGCGGACGTCAAAACTGAAATTGTGAACACAAAAAAAAGTTTTTTGCTAACTAATTGATTTTGGGCGAAACAAAGATCTACGGGTTATTATCTATTAACTAGATAATTCATAATGAGCCTGAGTGAGAGTTAAAAATAATCCTAATCCTAGCCAAATCCTTAGAGCCCCACCACGCCTACTCACATGCCGCCATAAAATGTCTTAGGGGCCCCATGCACGCTCCGACAACTGTACAACTTTGACTTTGGAAATTTGGATCGGCCGGAGTAAAGTCGGACCATCGGTGGGCAAGTGTCCTGTCAAACAGTCGTACAACTTGCCCACAGATGGTCCGACTTTACTCCGACCGAACCAAATTTCCTGGGGGTGGAGTCAAAGTTGTTCAACATGTCGGAGCGTGTATGAGGCCCTTTAGATTTGAAAACTTTTGTGGATCTTTCAACCTTCTTCAGGGATATTCAATATTTATTTGGTAACCTTCAAAAATGTCCACGAGTAACTTTTCAATTTCTCGCTCAAGCCCTAGTTTTTTATTGAAATTAAGAATACTTCCCATGCTGACATGCATTCTGAGCATCCACAAAATGTGTCCCCTGCTGACATCAGCTTACTCGAGATCTTCTCCCACCTTCCACATGAACGCTCGTAGACGTTATTTAAACAAGTGCCTAAAATCACTTAAATTACCAACAAAGCATTTCAGAAGCACTTTTGATAATAATCCCATTTGATTCTCATCTGGCATTTCACTCCGATTACCTAAACAACCAAACTAAAAACCGCCTAGGCACGTTCCTTCATTGGCATTTTACGATATTTCTTACCGTCAAAACATCTTTGAGCTACTTCTTCACGGTCGTGGAAATAATCACGTCATTCCGGGAAAAACCTTCGCACCCGCAGAGCCCGGACAACCGTGTTTGTGCTTGTCACCGAAAGGGTTACATTCAAATCTTTATCTTCATTTCTTCCATCTCATAATCACAGTGGGAGGCCTCCCGGATCCCTCCGAAACCCGGGGCGGATTCGCTCCGACCTGGGGTCGTCACGTTCATTACCATTCTTCCTTATCGGATCGATTCGGTGGCCCAGTCGGACAACGCGCGTGATCCGGAACAGGGGAGAACATCTATTTGTTCGTTTCAATTATGCTTGCTGCGTGCGTTGACGGTGGGCGCACCCGGCAGGAGGAAGATCGGTCAAAACAGACCTTAATTGCGTTTTCTTACCGGTCGTTGCCGCGCCAGCCAGCCGACCACTTGCTCGTTCATGTCATCCTCTTGTGCCACGTATGACATCGCGAGCGTGGTGCTGGGTTGATGATGCGGGGATAGGAGACACAGTTTTCGAATCGCTTTTTTGGTGATGATGGCCAATTGTGAACTGTGGACGGGTGCCTATCTTTCTGTTTCTCTTTACTGAGGTTCTAGGAAGGGGAATCATTTATCCCTTGCCGGTAGCGATTAAAATCTATTTTGCGAAGCTCATTAGATGATTCGGTACGGGAATGGTGTAGTAAGGATTAAGCAAATTCAACTTTTCCGAGTGATTTAGGGGTGACGAACAATTTCCTCACTTTGATTCAGTTGATCACTTTGAGTGTATACTAATGATGGAATGATTAGAAATTATCAAAAAGGCTTTTGGATTTTTTTTGTTCGATTAGCTTTTCGATAATTTTGAAGATTGTCAAAGATTTAACCGTCACTTTTTTGGCATCAACCCAAAAACGGTCCCGGCATGACACGTGTCAAATTTCCTTCGGGTATTTAAGAGCCATCATCGTCTCATCTTTGAGCACCGGACGGGCTTCTTTGGCGTGGTCCATCCATGTATCAAAATTAAACGCGACAATGATGACGGCAATGTCGCTGATGGAATGGAAATGGAGCATCACGATGGGTTCATTATGATCCGTCCGCAGCATCTTAACCAAGGAAAAAGGGAAATGATGAAACGACTGCATAAAAGAATGAAATCTTTGCGGTTTCTGACCGTGGTTTATGTCCTAACATTTGGAGAACGTAGGCTTTTCGAGCGTTTTTTTTTTCATTGCTTTGTGGAGTTGTCACTTTGTTCCTTGTTCCGGAAAATGTCACCGGCAACCAATCTAGGCTGCGCGGAGTGACAGCTCTTTCGATTTTTGCGAAAAGTTAAAACTCGTTCCGGGGAAGAGTTTTCCTGGAAAGTTTCCACAAAGTTTTGAAACTGAACGGTTTGTCTCATAGAGCGAAGGTTATCCAAATTTCAGAAGAAAACTTGTATCTGAGGAGCTCTTGATTGGCACATACCCACTTTATATTAATCAGTGTGGTTTCTTGACACCAATTGTATGTTTCGATGGTTGGAGGAGTATTCTACCGTGACTAATTGCTTGATGTACAATAACAAAATTTAGAACAACAACAAGGAGGCTATCAAAAATGGTCTCATGTAAATAATTACTTAATAAAATCCACATTTTTGGCAAAATCTAAAAGTTCAAATAAATTTTATGTATGCTTAATAACCATCTGCTATAGGAATCCACATAAAGGTTATTAGTTAATAACGGTTATATGTGTTTCACATATATGATGCGAATTCACATAGCCGTTATGTGGAAATGCTATAGTCAAAATTTATGTCCACACATAATGAATGGATTGATTTTTGTCAGTGTAGGTTATGAAACTGATTTTGTAACTACATTCAACTTTGACTAGAAGCTCATTAGTAATATAACTTTAAGAACAGACGTTCCAAAATATAGTATATCTAAAATAATCAATTTTATAGATTTATGCCATAGTGAACTGGAGGAGGAACCGGAGGAGGAGCACAGCCAATTTCCATCGCATCCGAGTTACCTCCTAATGCAATGATGCCTGATTTAGTCTGCTTGGTTTCCGATTCAGGGTAGAGTGCCCATTCGAAAACTAAGCAAGAGACAAATTTTACGATAAGCGTTATAAGCGAGCCGTGAGTAGATGTATAGAACTTCATTGGAACAACTATTTGGTGAATTGAAGAACAACTATGATGACGACTGAGGTTCTATGTCATTCGTTTTATTGAATAAATTTTGATAAATTCTTATTAATTCCGGACACTTGTTTATTTATGGAGATTTGACTTGAATATTTTAATAATTTTTCATTAGAAATACTCGTGCATATAATGCACATTGAGTGCTTTTTGGAATTGGAAACGAAATGTTCGAAAATCGAGTCAATTTGCACAGCGTTTTTGAAGAAGTTCTTAACATCATAACATAAAAGGGATCGGCCCATTTTAGACATATCTAAACAGTATAACCATTGTGAGATTTTGCCGATCTTCCTTTTGCTTGAATTTAATAAATGAATTTTGAATAAAGAGTAATCGTTCCGAATATGTTAATGAGCCATTACGCGGAAACAAGGTGAACAGTTTTGTGTGAAATAAAAACTGCCTGCAAATGATTTTATCATTTTTCCATTGTACAACTCGAAATGCATTCATCGAGAGGAGGAATAAATCACATAACATATGTAACTCGGTAAAAAGTTGTACCCTTATAACAGATTGAATGTGTTATAGGACCATCGAAACGTCAAAAGATATGGTATAACAGCCCAGTAAACCACATATCGTATAACAAACAGCAAATAAAGTCGCATTTGCGTCCTATAAAAATCTAAATCGCACTGAATATCAAACTTTATCAGTTTATTGTCGACAAATGTTGTATTGAATATCATATATGATAATTTTTACCTGTATAACTTAAAAACTCAAAATGATTTATATTCCTTGTAATATCCTATATCAATGCGAATGAATGTCTACGTAGTCGTAATACAATCAACCACCTCAGTCCAAGTGGCAGAAGTTTCAAGCAGTTGTAAAGATATAAATTGTTAGTTTATGTTGGACAAAAATCCGACTCACTTCAAGATGTGCACTATGGTGCCGTGGTAGAGTATCCGCCTGCAGATCCAAAGATCGCATGTTCGAGACTTGGTGCTGGTAAGATTTTTTTTATTTTTCATATTTTAATGTTTAATCGTAATACTTTCGTATGATGTCGGGAAAATCTGAAATAAAACTCGTATGTACCTATATCGCCTCACTTTGGTACGTATATAGCCATTCTGTGCTATAATCGATTTAGTTGGTTCTTATTAATAACCTATATCAAGAGTCATAGGTACCAAAATGTTGACTGAAGATGAAATTAGCAAGGGTCGCGTGTTACTGTTTATCTGGTTATTATTCCACCAAATAAGCCAAATATTTTTTTAGATTACAACGTGGTGGAATAAAATTGAATAGTACTAAACTCGTCTTTTTTTTTTCCAATTTCTTTATTTGGTAGGCTCAGGCGTATAACACTTTACGGAGCCATTGTTCTTTATGATATACAATCAATATAATTTTGTTATACGTTAGTAGAGAGGGTAGAAGCCAGCGTACTCGTGGTGACTCGAGGTTAGTTTACAATGTTTGAGATGGACGGCTTAGGATTTGGGATCAGGAAATTTCAGCTTCTCATCCGGGCATTTGCGTGACGATGTGGCGTGTCTCTCGAGGAATGGTTCGACTGGAAGCATCTTCCGGATGGCAAGAGCTATGGAGCTCTATGGAACAAAAAGGCAGAGACAGAACAAAAAAACTTTAAGAAAAAAAAAACAAAATGTTAGGATTTTATGTCAGAAGCACAAAGAAAACTATAAATGGCCTGCATATAGACAACATCACGATCTCCCAAAACACCGCGAACTTCCCTGAAGGGTTGTTTACCTCGGCCACAGGTTCCAATAATTGCTCTCTGGAGGCGTCATTTTCCAACAGGACCAACTACGTGATCGATGTCATCATAATCGGCTCCGCACGTACATAAGTTGCTATCGACAAGGTTTATTCTGTACAGATGTGCGTTTAGTGAATCATCGACATCGTGCGAATGAAGCCTCGACTTAAGTCCTCACCTCTGAACCACGCTCGCCCAGAAACTTTGGAATTATGGAAAATAGCCACCGTCCAAGTTCGTTGTGTGTCCATTTCTTTGCCAACTTTGAAGAGTACTCTGACGGACTAATGGGAAAACTCTTGTAGTATTGTCTATCTAAACCTCACCTTATACTCGTCTTATGACGGTAAAGACAATCCACAAAAAAGGCTTAATAGTTTTTCTTTTGTTTTACGTTTTGTAATCCAATTCTTCCATATTGATGGTTTAAAGTGCTGATGTTGTGTAAATAATTCTCTGAATAAAAATTAAATCATATCCGCATAACTCGAAAACGGCTGGATGGTTCCTTCATTCCTTCAGCAGATTCTTGCCGTTTCCGACGGCTTATATGATATACCTCATGCGAAAATAATAAGATTCGTATGGAAATTTCGCATGGGCAGTTCACAACGCACACTTTTGCCTACTTTGCAGTAAGACATCTGCCGGGTCGAATAGTTGGTATAAAATTTACCGATCCTGAGGAAAGCAGCTCATTTTGTATTCGTTGATCTTGATGTCACCGTTACCGGGCACTGTAATCAGAAGAGGCAAATGACATTAAACAGTCAACCATTGAAGCCGAATACATTGCACTTGCCACGAGTTCGTGGACTTTATTGGCATTTTCAGAAGGTTCGAGTAGCACAGGTTCGTCTTAGTTAACGAGTTGGTAAAGTGGCAGGAAAGCAATTGATGGAATTTAATTTGATGTAGAGAACTATCTTTCGTTTATTGATAGTTCTAGCAATTACTGCTAGAATATCAAGCTGGAGATATGGGATAAAAAAAGGAAACGACATGGCGCATGAGGCAGAAGCGGTAACAATATGACTCAAGCCCTGACACAGAAGAAGACGCACATAGTAAAGAAACTCTCTGTTATTGAGCTAAAACCTTTCTTTCTGCATAACCATGCGAAAAATGTCAAATAAAAGAATCAAACTTCGTTGCCTCAAATACAAAAATGATTACAGTCAAACCTCCATGAGTCGATGTTCGAGTCAATGATGCCTATAAAAACAATATTTTCTGGTTACTGTATGGTCCTTCCAAAGAACTTTCCAATTTTCTATTCCACATCTCGATATTTCCATGAATCGACTGTTCCTTTCAATATCGACTCATGAAGGTCAGTTACAATCATTATAAAATTATATGATTATTATAAAATTGATTATTAACATAATTATACGATTAATCTTTTGAAACTCTGTAATTAACTATGAAATATTTTGAACATAAAACTTCGATTTATCACCTACGTAACACCAAACTTTTGAATGAAGTATTACAATATTGGTTCACAATATATGTTTTGCTGTTTGAAAATAATCAATGTTTCACCTACAAATGAACAAATTTGAAACGTTATACCAGAATATTATCAACAATTTGTCAAGTTATTCAAACTAACCTAATACTTAGTTGAAGCGTATTAAGTAAATTAGTGTTGAAACAGCTTTTCAATTCTCAAAATGATCAGAAACATCGTTAATATAGTTCATTGTTATTCCAAACTAAAACGTCTCGCGTCGCCGTCCCGCGAGCTGGCTTTCGTATACTTGGTTAATGATTTAGGTTGAGATTTACTAATCAACATTAGTCATATGGTATAAAATTATTAACAAGAATGCATCTAGTCAATAATAAACTTTAGTTTTGAAAACTGTTTGGTTTTTCTCATTTCATTTCGCAACTCATTTTTGCAACTTGTAAACAACATTGGTGTATCCCTCCATCCTTTTGAAAAAGCCGAAAACTGCATATTTAAAGATTAGTTTCTAATGTAGAACAGTTTTAAACGACATTTTAAATAACACTTCTTGAAAAAACTTCAATTTTCTTCAATTCATACTCAAACTTATTGAACCGGTTTTAGGATCATTTAATTTTCGATACTAGTGATCGTAGAAAAAAGTGTTATAAAATCGCTGAAAATAGCTGTTTTAGATAAAGAAAATGTCGATAGATTTTAATATCTTGTCATTGTTGTGAAGCGAAGAGATTTATTTTCGAGATATTTCCATTTCGATAATGTTTAAAATATATATGCTAAAACTGAATTTCTCCACATCGGTTGTCGATCCAGACCTTGTACTCTTTGAAACAAAGTGTTCTAATTTTCTGATCATATGGTATTTGTTTACATTTGAATGACAGAACGATGTTCCCAACGCACGTTATAACAGTTTTGGCCACAAGAGGGTCAACTTTTGATAGGATTTTGTTCTAGATCCACTTATGTTATGTGATAAATGTTCAATGAATCAAAACGCCGAAAATTAATATCAGACAGCATAATTTTAATGCGTTTTCATGTTTAGGATCAAAATCTCGATTCGTATAACTGTTCGATTTTGATAGACGTACCTTACTTTAACATTTTTAATCAATTAGCTTAGCTTAGCTTAGAAGGACAGTACATGATTGCTACACCGTAATTGATCGGAACTGGTGTAAATTGGACTGCGATCCAAGTGAATAGAGGTTGTTATTTACCACCTATTCTCGAAGTACACGTTTCAGTAGCTCACAAATCTAGATCAATAACGGCGCCGTCGAGTCCTTACAGTCTGTTGGGAAAGTAGGGGAATGTTAGTGTGTAGTTACAGTTGCTTTAAAAGACCGAGAAAACCTCTGCATCTCCACAATTACCACAGGAAGGAAGTTGTGTTAGCTGAGTAGGGTAGATAAACTGAATCATATATCAAAGATTCACCAAGCAAAGTGATATAGTCAATAGAATCGAGCCTGGAATTCAATCACGAACTCCTGCTTGTAAGACAGAAGCGGTATTCACTAGACCACCGAGCTTATCTTAAACGCATCCTACCATGCACTAATTTATCTTCTCACCGACCGCACGAAGCACCACACGGATTACACGACTATTTTGTGTCCTAATATGAACGCGTTTAATCTTGCATTACGAAAAATTCTGCATCCGATATGAAACCTAATCGATTCTGAACTTATTGATTTGCCTTTTATATCATTGTAATTTACTTCAAAATCTCAAAATAAACCTTTTGATCTTCTATCGTCGCCATTGTTGCGAATGAATTTTCTGCAGAAATTATTTCCGACGACCGCAACCGTAGCTGATGATATGTACCGCTGCAGCCATTACGGACGCAAAAAGGAATAAATAAGTAAATAAATAAATAAACAATATAGAAAACGAGATTTTTTGACGTAGGACTTACGTCTTTCTTTACTATACTGTGTTCATTTAGATTTTTGAAATCGAGAGCGTTACGCTGAAGGGAAGATTTTGAACGCCAATAGCGCCTTTTTTTTCGATGGGTTTTAAGATTTATATATCAATCACTCGACACTCCACCATTTTGCCTATTTCATTGAAACTTAAGATTTTTAACGATAAGCTATTGAAAATTAAAATTTGATGATATGTTTTTAGTGTTTCAATTCTTGTCAAAGCCAGTAAAATTTCATATTTAATTAATCCTGTTTATTCCTAACACGGACATCAGAATGCGGTATGTCACGGGCCTTCAGTCTACCGGAAGATTTTTTTGTGTATAAATGAAAGTGCCTGACTATTTAAGACAGCAGCGCGTACTGACGTACTTTTGTTCGCGTTTTTCGTTTCGTTCGTCGTTCGCTGTTTACCTAAGCGACAGCATCACACGGTAGAACTGCCGGTGGGTCTGCGAATATGTATGCATGAAGAAGAAGGGGCGCATTTGTTTGTCATTCTGCGCTTGATGATGGTCGGATGCAATGGTGTCGGTTGTGATGGATGCAATCCCCCTTCGCATCGCTTGGAGTTCACGGCTAGAGGCCGATGATGGCTGAGGCAGCGAGGCAGCGGTGGTGGATGGAGAAGAAGAAAATTAGAGAGGTTTGGTCTGCTCATCAACGAAAAGTGATTGGTTTCTTAATCCACATGATCCTGGATGGGTACAGGTCATATCATATGACTGACCATATGTTAAGTTGTGCTTGGTACTCAACGACACGTCATTAAAGCATGGTTATCTATAACAGTTCTGATTCCCAACAAACAAAAAAATCAACTCCTGATGAAAAAAACCAGATTAATCCACATAGCGGTGATGGTGCCTTTCTCGTTTTTCAAGTGAGTAATTTCTAAGCACTTTGGAATGAAAAAAGTATTTTGCCATAACTTCTAGCCATAGTCCGATCCGGTCAATTTTAGATAGGAAACAATAGGAAATCTGCGTCAAATGCTGCTTGTTGCGAGAAATCGGCTAAGGTTAGTTCCTAAAATGAGTGAGATTTTTTTGTAAAAATGTAATTTGGACATAATTCCAAATCCATAGTCAGATTCAAAATTTTCAATACGAAACAATGGAACAAGATTCCGCCCTAATCAACTTGCTGAGTAAATCCGTTAAAGAGAAGTGCGTGTGAAAATGAGTGAGAATTTTGTATGTGTTTCGGCTAAGAGTAAGTGTCTAAAAGTGGTAGAACTTTTCTTCAAAAATATCATAAGGGTTGTGTACAAGACACGAGCCGCCGACGTAAACTACGTAAAACAGTTTGGTGGTTTTGTTCTTATTGTCGGGTGTTTTTGTTGACCAAATTTTATATATTTATACAATATCTTTGATATGTTATATGATATGATATTTAATGTGAAGTTCTAACCACCGGCTCCATCAATGAAAGTGGTTCTGGGAGCGTCACAAATTACGTAACGCTTATAGGGGGATGGGGTTGGACAGAGTGACGATACATAATTTTTAGTTGCATACAAAAGTTGGCATAGGGGATGGGGTTGAAATGCCCAATTTTGCGTTACGTAATTAAAGATCTTCCCATTAAGGTGACTCGGGAGGCACTACACACCGTGTTATTTTTCCTATCTTCTCTCTAACATTGTCACCTCGTAATTTTAGGTGGCGTATTTCGGTTTCAGTTGTTTGATGTAACTGTAAATGTATCAGCATGTAGATTGCGAGGCACGCGCCGTGATACTTTTTCAAAATCATATTTGTTGTAGAAAAAATTAAGCAATAATGATAATCAATAGTATTATTAGAATTGGCAAATTGCAAGAGGTTTCGAATCGATTGATAAGCAAATGTCGAAAATCCATCGAAAGATAAAGACGCTATCAGGTTTGAAATCTATCCTAATTTTGTGACAGTCTCTGAATTTGAAATTTCGTTTTAAACCCTGTTCTGAGTCTTCCCTTGACGAAGTTTACGTCAAAAATCTGTAGCAAACATCAATACTGACATACATTTTTTCAGTCATAATGCGAATCAATTGTTTGCATGGTCTCCTTCCGATACTTGCTTGGGATTCAACTACGACGTTAGCGTTGCGCTTTGAATAAAGTTCATCTCGGAACCGATTTCTTTTCAATCAACAGGAAAATACAAAATTAGTCTCGCGGAAAATTTCATGTTGTGACAACATCCAAATCGTTGCAAACGCCACGTTAGTGAATAATTGCTAGCAATCTTCCGATGACAGCCTTCGGACCGGCACTAATCTATGTTCCGCTACCGATGCCAAACAATTATGCTTTTTTCTGAAGAAAGTTCGTCTAACATCAACATTCTCAATCACTAAAATCATACAACTCCGAATTACGCTAGAAAATTTCACCGAAGAATTTACCAGTTCCAAACGGTTGCCAGGAAATTATTTCAACTTAACCTTCCTCCCAAATATAATGATGGTCCTGAAAAGAACCGATTAATTGCCACTTATGTGCCTTATCCAGGGTAGAAATATTTCACAGTCAATGCAGTGAAAACATGGATCTCAGTATAATCTGCAGTCGCCTTCTCATCGCAGTGGTGAGTGCGACTGGTGCACTGAAAATCATTTCCAGCACCGACCGTTCAATTTTGCATTCAGCCACCACAGTCGCTCGACGGCTGCTCAGTTCGCGCCTTACCGTATGACTGTGGTGGCCCATTAAACGCGTAATGATTTTTTCCAATTTGCTGGGTAATGTGTACATTTTGCTGTGGTAAATTCCACCTCCGCGAGTGGGTGATTGAGTTCTTTTACTTTTCTGCCTCTCCGGGAATGTGAGGTTGATTTCAGAGGAAGAAAATAAAAACATAAAAACATAACTTTCATCCAGTGCTGCCAAAATTTACAACCCTGGCCTTATCAGCAGCCATTGGGCTGCACGACTCCGATGATTCGCTCAACGAACGCGATCGATTGCCAGATCCGCCGAAGATGGGACGGATGAAAATGATGCTGCTGCTTCCAGACCGTCACCACCACCGACCGTAAAATTTCATCCGCTGAGACAGCCGTTGTCACTGGGACCGCTTCTGGACGCTCTGGTCCGCTCCGTGACATCCAGAATGAAATTACGCGCACGCGAAACAGGTTTTACTTACGGAAAACGAAGCAGTAGATCAAAAGGCCTGTACCCTGCAATCTGATGTTCGTGTTGAGGATTTATGAACGGAATTGAATTTTCTTACCGGTTTGGAAAGAACAACTTTTTCAATAGTTTAACTATGATAATCAATAGTATCAATAGAATTGGCAATGTGCTGGAGAGTTTCGAATCATGATGACAAATGTCGAAAATCCATCGAAAGATAAAGACGCTATTGGCGTTTGAAATCTATCCTAATTTCGTGACGGTCTCGAATTTGGAATTTTGGTTTTACACCTGTATCCGAGTCTTCCCCTTAGACGTAGTTTACGTCAAAACGCATAATGCGAATCCATATAGGTGACAATTTGTTGAAATCTAAATAAACACATATCCAAAACCCAACACTTATTTGTCCTCACGTTGAAATTGATAAAAGTAGCTGATTATCTCGGAGAAGCAAAAGTCAACTACGCCATGCTCCAGTTAGCGCGAGGGCTAATACTGTGAAGGGGCCTGCTCACAGGCTCTTTGCGGTTAGGTTCTTATTAGACCCTCCTAACCATTCATTCGTAAGCATAAAGCCCCTTCACACCGAGAATTAGGGGTCACCTGTATGTTGGACTTTTACCACTGGAACAGGCAATGTGAAATGTTATTCTTAGCCAGATAATCAGCTGCCGACACCACACGGCTATCTAGGCTGTTCGTGGAGAGAAGTTGACATTGACTATACGTCAACTCTCAATGTGGCCGAACAGGCCCGCAAATCTAAAGTTTAATATTATTTTAGGAAAATAGCTCGAGGACATTAATTTTCGGAATGGTTTCGGATTGAGGCCAAAAACATCGTGAGGTACCTAATACGGAATTGAACATATTGGTGCCGTTCGACGGCTTGAAAATCGTGATCTTTCTCTCAGAAGGTCATTACCAGGTGGCCAACCTAGTGCCGGTTCCGGTGGATAGCCATGTCCTTACGAAATCGAGCGAAATCGAACTCATGTCGCGTTCTTCCAGAAAAGTTTGGTCACCTTCAGTTTATTTGCAAACTATTCCTCTCTTCTTTATCACTTTCTGTTCCTCTCTTCCCTTCCTAATCATCTAAACGGAACATTTTCTTCGGGACCCATTCTTTCTTCCAGTGCTCCATCACACCATTCCTTTTCTTACTGCCTCCTCAATTTCGATGGTGGCTTATCCAATAACAGCGATGACTAGCGCTGGCGTCATGTCGGCTTCCGGGTAGCTTAGGATACATATGTTCATAGCAGCTTCGCAGCGTAAAAGCACTATCTCAACCTGCCAATTCTGCGGTCAGCAGGACTATTTCCAAGGGTTTGACGATCCCTCCCTAGGCCATCTGCGAGTTGGCTCTGCCTAGGATGTGGTGGGGTTTGACAGTGGCCCTTTAACCTCTATAAAAGCTCATAATCCAAGTAGGCTCCGCCAAGCGACCGTGTGCCGCTCCGCAAAGCCAAGTCCTGGTGTTAGGTGGGACGCTAACAGCCCTGACACGACGGCCCTCCGACGAGACAGGAGGTTTCGCGAGCCCAATAAGCCGCCTTTAAAACAACCATTACGAACGACAAGATAATACGACTCGATACAATCGGCAACGACCCGGCGACGAATAAAGGATCACGATTGAGCTTGGAACAGTGAACTGCAAGTCGCTAGGCTTCGCTGGTTGCGACAGGATAATCTACGATGAATTACATCCCGCAACTTTGACGTCGTAGCGTTGAAATCTGCTGACAGGACAGAAAGTGTGGAAAGCGGGCATCGAGCGGCTACCTTCTACCAAAGCTGTGGCACCCAACGCTGGGAACCGGCTTCATACGGAAGATGCGCCAACGCATGATTGGGTGGCAGCCAATCAACGCAAGGATGTCAAGCTGAGGATAAAGGCCGTTCTCTTCAACTATAGCATCATCCGTGCACAGCCCCGAAGGAGACCGACGACGAGAAAGAAGCGTTCTATGCACAGCTGGAGCATACATGGATGCCCACTGCGGAACGTCAAAATCGTCATCGTGAGCATGAACGCTCAGGTAGAAGGAGGAAGTATAGACCGGTCATCGGACCGGATGGTCTGCATACCGAATCGAACGACAACGGCTAACGATGCATTAACTTTGCAGCCTCCCGCGGAATGGTCCTGCCGTAATCTGAAAAAGTGACGTATACGCCATTTTCTAAAAATGGTGTTAACGAGTACTACTCATCGAGATCTTTAACAGAAAATGGAAAACATGCCTGTTGAAAATGGCTTTACGTCACTTTTCCAGATTACGGCGAGGTAGTCCAGCACTTTCTTCCCCATATCACAAGGCCGAAATCACCTAATCGTAACGGAAAAAACATCGACACGTTCTAATCGACGGTAAATTCTTCTCCGACATCACGAACGTCCGCCCACCAGTGCGAATATTGAATTCGACCACTACCTCGTTGCAGTATGTCTGCGCTCAAAACTCTCGACGGTGTACAACAAGCGTCGAAGTCTGACGCCGCGGCTGAACATTGGGCGGCTACAGAACGGTAGACTAGCCCGAAAATACGCAAGGTGATGGTCTTTCGTGTCTGCTATTCAACATCGCTTTGGAGGGAGTAATACGAAGGGCATGGACGGCGAGTAGTACGATTTTCACGAAGTCCTGTTATTTGGATTCACCGACGACATTGATATCATGGCAGTAACTTTGAGAGGATGGAGAAGCTACATCAGGCTGAAAAGCAAAGCTGAACGGATTGACTAGTCATCAACAGTCGAAGCAAGTACATCATAGGAAGAGGCTCAAGGGAGGTCAAGTAGCCACCCACGAGTTTCTATCGGTGGTGACGAAATCGAGGTGGTTGAAGAATTCTTATTCGGCTCACTGGTGACCGCCGATAACGATACCAGCAGAGAAATTCGGAGACGCATCATGGCAGGAAATCGTATCATTGGACCAGGCTTGGTTATATTCATGACATTTGACTAATTTGTTCATAACTTTCGAACCAGAAAATTTACTCAAAATTTTAGATGCGCATAACGCTTAGGTATATATTTTTGTAAAGGTACATTACTCTAAATAACATCTGAGGCTAGTGAGTGAAATCTCCAAAATGTCACGTGTCATTTGACATAATGTCATTTGAATGACATTTTGCCTCCCGCAGATTACATTTTTGGTTCTTGTTAGACAAAGTTGTAGCACATTTAAGCGCTAAAAGTTCGCCATACTTGATAGTTGATAGCTAACTCTGAAAAAGCTCTGGGAAAATTATGAAAAGAATGCAAATGACATTTTACAACACTGCTTTGGACTCCGTAAGACGCTCCGTTCGAATGGACGCCGCCGTACCAAACTGACAATCCACAAAACGCTTATTAGAGATGGTTCTCACGAACACAAGACTGGGCGATGCTCGTTGAGGACCAACGCGCCTGGAGTTTTCGTAAGGAAAGTGCTGTCCATCCATGGTGGGTGCAGATGGCGGACGGTACGTGGAGGAGCAAATAACCACGAGTTGCATCAGCTGTTGGGAGAACCATCCATCGTTCTACCGCGAAAATCGGAAGACTGCGTGGGTTGGACGTTGCCAGAATGTCGGACAGTAATCCGGTGAAAATGGTTCTCGACAACGATCCGAGGGAACATGAAGGCGAGGTGCACAGCGGCAAGGTGGATCGATCAGGTGGAAGACGATTGGACCCTCCGCAGACTGCGTGGTTGGCGAAGAGCGATGGACCGAGCTGAAAGGAGAAGACTTTTATGTATTGTCTCCGGCTCTGTCTGGTAATAAATAAAAAATCACTTCCAAATATATTCCATCATCACAACAACTGGATGCGATAAAGGAATGAGCAGCCAGCAGGAACGAACACCTTGACATAAAAAAAAAATTGCTCAATCTAATCTGAATCTTGAGAAAGACTGTTTGCTCTTGATCACGTTCGTATAAGGATAAAGAGAGGATCAAATTCGAAACTAATATTTTTCACTAATATGGTCAGTACTATGTACTCATTGACTCCAGACTGGAACTGGCTTCAGGTTGACCATCTGACGGTTGTAACTGTTCATATGTAGCTTCAGCTCGTGGCTTGATAATAACCGGTGGCTTAAGCGCCACTCTCGGAATCTGATAGACCACCGGTCGAGTTGTATTTGCCCGACTAATTCTCGACTTAGGGGTCACTCAAACGGTCGCTGGCTGAAACCTAAAATTACGCTTTGCGCAAAGTGCTTGACCACCTCCCAAGTTACTTCACTTCCCCTTGAACTCTCAAACTCTTCCAACCCGCTTACAAGTCCCTGAAGAAATTCTGCGAAGTGAATAATGGAAGTAGAACGTAACGGAACGCAAACGGAGCGATCTTTCAGTGAACTCTTCAACTCTTCAGTTTTTTTTTAACGGTCCGTGGGGTTTTGAGCGTAGTAGGACCACCGTCGGGACACTCCTTAGCCGTGCGGTAAGATGCGCGGCTACAAAGCAAGACCATGCTGAGGGTGGCTGGGTTCGATTCCCGGTGCCGGTCCAGGCAATTTTCGGATTGAAATTGTACTGAGAATAAAAGTATCATCAGACCTCATGGTATACAGATGCAAGAATGGTACAGCTTAGAAACCTCGCAGTTAATAACTGTGGAAGTGTAATGAACACTAAGCTGCGAGGCGGCTCTGTCCCAGTGTGGGGATGTAATGCCAATAAGAAGAAGAAGAAGATACGAATGCAAAAATGGTAACTTAGCTTAGAAACCTCGCAGTTAATAACTGTGGAAGTGCTGAATGAACACTAAGCTGTGAGGCGGCTCTGTCACAGTGTAGGGATGTATGTCAATAAGAAGAAGAAGGACCACCATCGATTTTGAGATCGACGGTTCACTTTTCGCTTCATTTTTCAACGAAACTTCACCACACTCCGTTTCGCTACCCCGAAGGGCGAGCCTTGATGAGCGCACGGACTCCACAAAAAAAAAACTCCTTTAAACTTCACTCTAGTCACTTCACTTCAGTTACCTCAACAAACTTAACTTTACTCAAACACTGCAATAGAAATTCTTAAAACTCGCACAATTTCAAGATGCCAGCCGTTATGGAAGCGAAATTAACGAGTTTAAGGTTGTTCTTCCACAAGAAACTTCCTTGAACCATTAGCTTATTATTTAGAAATTGTCTCAATTTAAATTTTAAATGGCGACAAAGGGGGAAAACGACTTTGGCAGGTTTTGTTCTATTATTGGCAGGGGGGTTTTTGTCGACCAATTTTATGAAATTTGGCCACAATATTCTTTGATATGACAAAGATTTTAGGCCAATTTTGAGCCTGATCGTCATAAAAAATCATAAGGGTTGATGCAAGACACGACCGCCCGACGTAAACTACGTAAAACAGTTTGGTGGGTTTTGTTCTATTATTGTCAGGGGTGTTTTTGTTTACCAAATTTTATGAAATTTGGCCACAATATTCTTTGATATGTTATGATATGATATGATATTTGATATGAAGTACTACCCATCGGCTACCATCAATGAAAGTGGTTCTTGGGAGCGTCCTCAAATTAGTAACGCGTAGAGGGGGGGGTTTGGCGAAATGTGACGACCCATACATAATTTTGTTGCGACAAAAAATGTGGCATAGGGGGAGGGGGTTGAAAATGCCCAATTTTGCGTTACGTAATTAAAGGATCTTCCCATTAAGGTGACTCGGGAGGCACTACACCGTGATTTTTCCTATCTTCTGTCTCTTTCATTGTCACCTCGTAATTTTGGAGTGGCGTATTTCGGTTTCAGTTGTTTAATGTAACTGTAAATGTATCAGCATGAGATTGGAGTAAGCACGCGGTGATACTTTTTCAAAATCATATTTGTTGTAGAAATAAATTAAGCATAATCAATAGTATCAATAGAATTGGCAAATTGTGAAGGGTTTCCGAATCGATTGATAACAATGTCGAAAATATATAAAGACGCTATCAGCGTTTGAAATCTATCCTAATTTTTGTGACAGTCTCGAATTTGAAATTTCCGTTTTAAACCCTGTATCTGAGTCTCCCTTAGACGAAGTTTGCGTCAAAAATCTGTAGCAAACATCAATACTGACGCCATACATTTTTTTCAGTCATAATGCGAATCAATTGTTTGCATGGTCTCCTTTCGATACTTGCTTGGGATTCAACTACCGACGTTAGCGTTGCGCTTTGAATAGAGTTCATCTCGAACCGATTTCTTTTCAATCAACAGGAAAATACAAAATTAGTCTCGTGGAAAATTTCATGTTGTCTGCGACAACATCCAAATCGTTGCAAACGCCACGTTAGTGAATAAATTGCTGTAAATCTTCCGATGACAGCTAG
>NC_085139.1:207592439-207633947 GCF_024139115.2 Armigeres subalbatus | reverse complement strand
TACGTATTGCTTTCAATTAACTCATAATCTTGCAAAAAAAAAATATTACCTTTCACCGATACCAGCCAAACCGATGAAGACGCCACCATAGTGAAAACATTTTTAGCCGTCGTATGCGAATAAATTTCTCTCTTCAACAAACTGCACATTTTAAATCACTAATTGCATCAAAACCAAAGTCAGAATCTTGTAATAAAAATGTTAATTTTCGATAACGATAGCCAAATCGATGAAAACGCTAATAAAATTCTGCAGCAATCACCCGCCGAAGGTCTCCGCTCTGAATGACACTGTTGCCATAATTCCGCGACCCACGTCAAGCAATTTTTTGTAGTTTAAAGAAAGTTTGTTTCGGATCAACTTTTTTGTTACTCGTTTCAATAATACGAATTCGAAATCACAACAGCACATAACGAAACTCAGAACCTAGCCATGAACTTGCTACAGTCACAGTACAGCCTTTTACCTTCTTCCGAATATAATGGTGGCCCTGACAAGTAGCAATCGCGCCCTTTGGTAAACGATATGAGTGAACACTTTCACCACCTTTGACTATACGTTTCCACATCCACTGTTAGGGCGGGGCTATAATGTTCCATCACTTCATTTCCTTTGTGCATAAAAAGAGCTGTGTTTCGCGCGCGCGCTTAATTTTCGTTCGAGATTTCATAGAAGTCGATGGAAGGCGTACGGTAGCGGTTTCATCCGCAAGAGGATGCAGCTCTCCAGTCAGATTTCCAACGCAAGATTCAAACTATTGAGTGGTTGCTGATAACGATTGAAGAAGCACGTAGTTGAAAATAAAACGGTTCTTGTTCAGGTCCACTATTTGATCCGTAGAAAGTAAAGGTTTGACTGCGACTGTAGCAAATTAATGGCACCCAAAGAAATTTCTCGCAAGACTTTGAGACTGAAATTTGATGGCGTCAGTACCGGTTCGAGCGGTGGCCGACTGCAAGTGGTTGACAATAATTGAATATGATTGCGCTCAAAAGTTAAATTTTCTCGCAAGATTCTGGCTTTGGGTTTGTTACTTTTACTGATTAAAAATGCGTATTCGTCTTCTTTTTTAACGGATCTACATTTCAACTGTAGCCAATCCGAAAACATCCTAGACCGGACCGAGAATCATTGACAATCCTACGCCTTTGCTCGCACTAATTTCGAACATGGCACATCCCTAAAAATGCGTATTATTGACACTAAATTGGGCATTGGCAGGATTTCATATGATAGAGTTTATACGAGACGAATTTTCTGCACCAAAAGATGTTTCGTAGTTTACGTCCTTCAGGTTTTTTTTCCGTATAAGAATCTAACAGTTTCGCACATGCCCAGTTCTTATATGTACAGGTTTTGGTCTGTTCTTATACTGAATTCTCCTTCTTAACTTCATTTCCTCTGGATGTTTTACTGGATGCGTTAACCAGAATTTTATGGAATATTTAACTCAGTGGTTGAACCTATGGACAGTTTACAGCATCTCACATAATTTGTCATCGGCCTTAGAAGATTTTTTTCACATTTGTAACTATTCGGATGGTCTGGTCTTTTCAGCAATGATGGAGATTCGGTTTTGATGAGTGATACTTTAACTCACAGGTGCCTTCTAATGGTCTGTAATTGCTGTTTCTAATGTTAAAATTTTACAACAAATTTACAAAAAATCACGATAATAAAGATTAAAAAAAAATATTTATATTCTCATTTCAATTCGAATCAATTCCCATGTAAAATTTATCGTGTAGTTAGAAGAAGATAACCTTATTGTTCTTCTCGTGACGCGCTCCGAATGTTCCAGTACTGTTGGCGCCTTTACGGATTATCGAATATGGAAATAACAATATGCCGCACTCGTAACGACGCCCTGCCGTCGCATGATGCGTCGTCATGAGTTTAGATCCGCGGTAATGCAAACAATTTTTCACGTCCTCCTCCGTGTAGAACGGAAAACATTCGCGCGCTGCTATACGATGCAACTCTTTGCCAAAGAGTAGCATCTTTGAATTTGAAATGACGATCTTCCAAGCTGTTCGCGTGAAATATCTGGCTGCAAATACCGTTGGTGCGAGAAAGACCACTCGTGCGGTTCCGAACGAATATGAACTCGACAAATAAGGTTGACGATTGAGTGGGAGGCGGCAACTTTTTTCTCGCGAATTGGCGGAATAAATGTCAAAAAGTGCGTCGAATATCGATTGAATAAAATATGAACTATTTTGGCTTCCCCATTTAGGCAACGATTCGAGCATTTGTGTCGGACTTCTAATAAATATATATTGCAGTAGATAATTTATTTTGTTCTTTAGATATCTTACACTCGATTTCCATACCGCAAAACTTTACCGTTCGTGAACCAACTGAATTTGTACATATTACAGCTGTGAACAACAGCTTTAAGTTTATCTTATAGTTCAATATTTATCTGGATTATCCTACCAGAGCAGGTTTCCGCGAGAACTCGACACCTCAAATGAGAAGAACCACCACTTGGTGTTAGAGATTCTCGACGGTACAAAATGGTTACGCGTTTGCATGCAATCAACATTCATTAAATATATCTTACTCTGAATACTAAATGACAACCAACATTTGAAAAGGATGTAACAGCCAAAAATGATTATCTTCTGTTTCTCCTCTACATACATAGCTTTTATATGCATAGACAAAGAACCGGAAAGAATACATTTTGGCTGTTACGCCCTTTTCAAATGTTGGCCTACGATCCTTTTATTTTTTCAATCCGATAGTTTTGTAAGTGCAATGATATTGGATAAACCTTTTTTTTAATTACAGAGTTTCTAACGTGATATTTACTGATCTGATTTCACTGATCTAAATTAACTCATTCACGGGATCCTCGGTATCCTATGTAAAACTTACCTGTCTTGTGACCAAATGACGTAGAAAATGTTGCCCTGAATTAACAAATTCTGATCTGGGCTCATCTATCGATTCTTTACTATTCATAGTTCCTCACAGATTCCACAGACCACAGGTTGAACATTAATCTGCATCACCTCAGTCTTATCACTCCATAGCATCTAAATGAAGAAAGTCCATTCAGCCTCCGGGTGCCATTTAATTCATCCTTACTTCTATCTCCACATCGTATCTGTGTCCTTCAGTTTTGCTTGCAGTAGTACCAATATCACCACCGCGGTCAGACATTGTTCCTGTTGGTCGTCGATGAGTTGAATCGGCGCCACCGTAGTCGTTCCATGCCTTAATGGATCATGAAATCTTGCAATTATCGCGCCGCTTATTCACTTACTTCAGCCAGTTGGATTCTACATCACTAAGCGGGAATGGGTAGCACCAGACAGGATAAATTTCATCATTGGCACCGATTCGCATCGTCGACAAAAAGCTTTAATGGGCTTGTAAAATGAGGTTGTTGTTCAAATCTGAAATCAGTAATGCTAAACTAAATGAATCTCAAAGTGAATAAAAATGAAATAAATATGAGCTAGAACTTAAAAATAGTACCATTAGTGATACTAATACAATTTCAAAATGCGCTTTCATCAAACATATAAACAATACTGTTTACGATAGGATAAAAAGGAAGCAATCACCCATTACAAAAGCATCGCCCTACACAACACGTCATGCCCGACGACGATTGACAATTGGTCTCGATTACGACTGAAAAGTGAAATGTGATGCCTTCAGTACTGATATAATAAATGACGGTGTTATCTGGAAGATCTCATCGTTTCCTCGAACAATTAATCATATCAATTGATATCAACAATTTAACACTTAATGCTAGATTTAACTGAATAATCACTCCGTCACATCTAAAACCAACATGTATAAATCAATTCACCAGGTATTCCATAGTTCTAACGTTTTAATATTTACAATTTATCAATGGAAATGTCACAGTTGTCCTAGTTTCTCACATGCATGCATTCAGCATGGCGAATTAAATCAGATTCAATAATGCTTAGAATGCTTTCCGGAGTAACTTAGGTCTAGTGACACAAAAGAAGGAAAAACTTACTCCCACTGGATTCGCAGGGCAGAGAAACACCGTAACAAATCTTTTGATCACACCAGGTGCTTCCCGCCACCTACCCAGCGCAAGATTCAATCAAGCATTCTTTCCTCACCGACTGCTAATTTTATTTACTTAACACGATCCCGTTGACAGCCTAACTACCGTGGTACCACTGCTGCTGCTATTGAGCTGCTACGATGTTGATCCCTATACGGAGACTTGCCTCTTTTTGTCGTTGGCTGCCTTCCTCATACTATACACTGTTATATTTGTGCCCAGCTGTTTACCGTGTCAAATTGGATAAATAAAATTTATGGGCCATTTGCGACACTTTCCTGTGCTTAGTTTCAGTGTGAAACTGCCAAGGTGGTTTTGTGGAATAGCACACGGAGTTCTTTCGTAGCATATCAGAAAAATGGAGTCTTTGAGGTTTTTGCATTTTATAAAACGCTATCAGGTTTGCTAACTTCGTGTTTTGGACAAAGATTTCATCACATTTTCAGTCACAGCTTTAAAAATGCCGCCAGGTTTTTTTTAAATTTTCGTTTTCGTTTCGATTTAAATTCTTGGTTTCGCATTCGTAAGATGCGGCAAGCTAAGGGGCTCTTTCCAGCTGGGTTGGTGTACTCAGGAAGACAATAAACAAGTACGAATGAACAAAGTGGACCAAGACATTTTGACCAAGAATATCTCCCAAACTAACTAAGTTAAACACATTGGGCGGAAGTGAAACAATACTGTTGAACAAATAAAGAATATTGATTCTGGGGAAAGGCTCAAAGGTAACAGGCTTATGAATGAAGGGACTGTCGATCTGGGTTGGAGAGTTCATTTTTGGGCGGATTCCCTTTCGAAATCGCCATTCTCGACCCTCGGATTTCCCCTTCGGAATCCCCGGATTTGATCCCATTCCCTTCGAATCCCCATTCCCTTCGAATCCCCGGATTCCCCTCGGAACTCCCGATTCCCCTTCGAATCCCCGGATTCCCTTCGACTTATTCCCTTCGAATCCCCGGATTCCCCTCGGAATCTCGATTCCCTTCGAATCTCCGGATTCCTCAATCCCCGGATTCCCTTGACTCCCATTCCAATCCCGGATTTTCCTCAATCCCTGATTCCCTCGAATCCCATTTTCCTTAACCTCGATTCCCTCGAATTCACCCTCGAACTCCGATTCCCTTCGGAATCTCGGATTCCTTCGGAATCTCGGATTCCCCTTCGAATCTTCCGCTTCCTCAATTCCGGATTCCTTCAATCTCGATTCCCCTTCGAATTCCAGATTCCCTTCGAATTCCGGATCCTTCGAACTTCCGTTCTTCGAATCTCCGATTCCCTTCGAACTCCTCCTCGGAATCTCAGTTCCTTCGAATTCTCCGATCCGATTCTGAATCTCCGGACTTCCTTCCGAATTCCGGATTCCCCTTCGAATCCGATTCCTTCGGAATCTCCGATTCCCCTTCGGAATCTCCGGATCCTCTTCGAATCTCCCGATCTCCTTCCCGAATCTCCGGATTCCTTCGAATTCCGGATTCCTTCGAATTCTCGGATTCTTCGAATTTCCGGATTTTCCCTTCGGAATCTCTGGATTCTTCGAATCTCGATTCCTTCGAATCTCCGGATTCGTTCGAATCTCCGGATTCCCTTCGGAATCTCCGGATTCCCCTTCGAATTCCGATCTCCCCTTCGGAATTCTCCGATTCCCTCGATTCCGGATTCCTTCGGAATCTCCGGATTCCCTTCGAATCTCTATCTCTGAATCTCCGGATTCCCTTCGAATCTCCGGATTCCTTCGAACTCCGATTCCCCTTCAATCGGATTCCCCTCTCGAATCTCCGATTCTTCTACGGAATCCCGATTCCCTCCCGGAATCCCGATTCTCTACGGAATCCCGATTCTTCCGATTCCTCCGGAACTCCTGGATTTTCCCTCCTGACTCTACGGAATCCCCACTATCGCATAGAATCCCGTTCCCTCTACGAATCCTCGGATTCCTACGGAATCCCTGGATCTCGCCCCACGGAATCCTCGCTGGATTTCCTGCATCGGAATACCCGTGATTCTGCCGCTACGGAATCCTCGGATTCCCCTTCGCATTCCCTTTGGAATCCACGGGTTTCCCTTCCGGGAAGTCTCCGGATTCCTCTTCCGAGTTCCCTTTTCTAATCCCCGGATTCCCCTTCGGAATGTTGATCCAGAATTCTTGAAATTCCTGAGAAAAGATTGTCTCAAAATACTTGAAGCAGGAGTTTCCCAAATTTTTTATCGTGGTTTAGTTGATTTAAGAACCACCCTGGAGAGCTAGCTAAACGAATATTTGTTGAGACCACTCGTTTCATATACAATTTTCCACATATGCACCACGATTGTGAACCAATGTTAGCATGAATATTAATTCTTTCTCTGAATTTCAAGCTGCGTTTCTAAGTCATGTTAACTGCATCACAACAAATACGACAAGCAGAACTTTCTTTGAAAACAGAGGCAACAGCAAGAGGAACGTCACATACATCGGACTAATTGTAGAATGGGATATGGATAATCGAAAAACCTAAACCAATTTGATTCGCTTGGCAAGACGAGACAGCACGCGATAGGAAAATGTCGCAAGCGCAAGGAGCGCGCCCTGTGCCATGGCCGTTGGGTTGCCAAATGAAACGAACCAGCTAGAATTTATGACCTGTAGGTATTTCTTGACGCCCCAAGCGGCTTTTACGAGTCCACAGGACAGAAGTCGTCACTTAACACCGTTAGCAATCATAATTAAGGTTAAATCTAACGTGCTTGTGTGTCGGTCGTTCGAGCTGTGGTGTAAAAATCGTTCAACCATTCCGCGGAACTTTCTGGGAAATATTTAAATTAAGGTTCCAATCGGTACAACGAGATGGAACGAACGATGAACATTTAATTAGTTGACTTATTTTGATGGGACTGAAAACCTGGAGCAACAGTTCCATACAAGCGAGTAAATCAATATTTGCCGATATAACCTTGCGCCTTCTATATGTGTGCACGCACGATACACATTATTTCCTTTCAAGAAACCCTCCAGATATCGTCATCGCTTCGACTTTGGGTTCGATGAAGGCGTCAATCTAATAGAAACGTTTATGTGTCTGATAAACGATGTGTTAATATATCTCGATGAATAACGTGCGGAATTCACATTGGATGTAAACAGTCGCGTTAGAATGATCCCATCGCCTTGGTTTGAGTCGCAGACAAAATAAAGGAAAAAGTGAAATTGATTTAGTCAGATATCGGTTAGTCGTCACGGTGGGATATGGTTTCAATTTGGTCTGATTTGATTACCGACCAGTGTCACATATCGATATCTATTGGATCCAAGGTGATTCTTTTCTTAAGGTTTTTATTTTATACATAAATATCAAATAATTAAACATTTTCTATTATGTAACATCATTTAGAATTGTTATGATGTTCAATCTAACGACTTCGATGTGTCGGTTTTAACTTATGTGGTGTCGATTTTACCCGCACCCGCAGCTGTCTCTGGAAGATGAGCTGTTCGCGTTTTCATCATAAATCAAATTCTACCAAGAAATATTGTCCTGAGACCTCATGGACTGATGCATGAAGAGCCAAGGTACACTTGCATGAAGTTTCTAGACCGGAAAATTGCTTCATAGATTGGGGAGCTGTAGAGTAGCTTAGTGTCGGTTTTACCCACTTTTCCCCTACTTGTTCTAAACAATCGACTCTAAGTTTCAATTATCTGAACACATACATAGATTGGGACTTTAGGAAATAGGTATAGAAAACATAGGTGAATTTGAAATTCACCACGCGCTTGGTTGTATAATCACCAATGAATACTGGGCTGCAAGGCGTTATGCCATGCCGATAAAAAAATATGAAAAGTATAATAAACTGTAATAATATTGACGACGTGGTTGAAGGACAATATCTAATTAATGCGCACTGCCATCAAGGTCAACATTTCGTTCATGTTTATTGTTTCCACAAATCTTGTTTATCCACAGGGGAAAGGAATGGAAAACACTCACGCCCTCGTTATATCCAAATTGAAATTAATCACGCGCACCGTCTCTGTCGTTGGTTCGGCAAGTCGTGTTTTCCGGAACAGTTCTCCCGGTCACTTTCCATCGATCAGCGATCTGTCAAACACGTTCAGCTGCCATCAATTTTGCCGGTCTTCGGCTTCGATGGCCTGTTCTCATTTCCATATTTTGATCGCAGGTTAGCTAATGTAAATGGAAAGCAAGGGGATTATCTGATATCCGTTGTTGTCTGCTACATTGCGGCGTGATCGTCCATACCCAAGGGAACAACTGTTCTGCTTTTTGAGCTCATCGTCATCTGTAAAAATGCTTTATGGATTTTAGATATTTGAAACAATGACGTAGTACTAGGGCTTCCATTTTTCCCGGGAAACAACTTCCCGGGAAACGGGAAATGAAATAATTATTTCCGGGAATTAAAAACTCTCGATACTAATTCAAAATCGTAGTTTAAATTTTGCCGTAAATATGATTTTGAAAATATACATTCGACATCAGGGATGCTTGCTATTTTGTCCTCAAATGTTGAAAGAGTTGTTTAAAGCCTAAGAAAGTTTTGTTATGTTCGAAAAGCGTTAACTCCTTCTACAAAACGTTCGCAATGTCATAAGCATGAGCATCTGCTCTGGCTCTAGAGTAGGATATGCTATCTGATGAGCTGCTATGTGCTACTTTTCCATATTTTTTAAAACTTTTTCGAGTTGTATTTACATTTTTTTTCATTTTGGACAACGACGGCTTCGAGGGTCTTTCTATTATCGCCTAAACTTACATTAACTATTCTTATAGTCGACGACTTGTTTTAGTGCATAGAATCTTCTGGTCAACTTTGATTATAAACCATTTTTATTCATGTACGTCCTGAAATATTTTTCGACTTTGAATGTATTTAAAGCAGATGAATGAAATATTTGAAATGAGAATTCTTCATTCAGATTAAATGCCTCGACTTCCCTGGGCAAAAGTATCATCGTGCTAGCCTCATGATATAAGAATGCAAAAATGGTAAACTTGGCTTAGAAACCTCGCAGTTAATAACTGTGAAGTAGCTCAATGAACACTAAGCTGAGGGCTCTGTCCCAGTGTGGGATGTAATGCTCAATAAGAAGAAGAAGAAGAAGAACATTTTTTCACTCAAACTTTGCTTGAAATGCCGACAACACCTAAACGCATCAAATTGCAAAAAGTTTTGAGTATTTGTTGTAAGGCAGTTGTAATGATCATACCAAAGACCTAAAATCTGTTTTTCCTCCAATTCTGTTAGCCCACCAATTTTATAAAATATTCAAATGAAATATTTCAGAAATTAAAAATACAAACGAGTCTTCGGAATATGTCTGAGTCTGCACATGTTCGGTGTGAATCAAAAAGGATTCAAGGTCTTAAAAACCTTTGACAATAATAGGACAAACCTGCAAAGTGGTCACCATTGCCTGAATATCTGCAAACATTGGTAGCCTCAGCTGTTCACCACAGACACTAAATTTTCAAATCGACTTCACAACGCTTACTGACGTTTGGACCTACTGAATAAACGAACCATAGATACAAACTGGTTCTTTGTCTCGCCTCCCTTTAAGGTGACTTGGGGAAGCACTAACACCGAAGTTATTTTTTCCTACTTTTGTCTCTTTCTTACATTTCACCTCGTAATTTGAGGGCGTATTTCGGTTTTCAGTTGTTTGATGTAACTGTAAATGTATCAGCATGTAGGAGAGTAGCACGCGCCTGATACTTTTCAAATCATCTTCTTCTTCTTCATTGGCATTCATCCCACACTGGGACAGCCGCCTCGCAGCTTAGTGTTCATTAAGCACTTCCACAGTTATTAACTGCGAGGTTTCTAAGCCAAGTTACCATTTCTGCATTCGTATATCTGTGGCAAATCACGATACTTTTATGCTCAGGAAGTAGACAATTCAATCCGAAATTGTCAGACCGGCACCGGAATCGAACCCAGCCACCCTCAGCATGCTTGCTTTGTAGCCGCGCATCTTACCGCAAATCATATTTGTTGTAGAAAAAAATTAAGCATTCAATGATGAAAGATTACGATTTGATGATTGTTTGTGCTTCCGTATCCCCTTAACACGTGTTGGAAATGACGTATGATTCTGTAGCATTTTCAGTTCCTAAACTTCAAAAGTGAAATAAATAGTGAGATGATGCTAGTGAAAAATGTAATTGATATCCAAAAATCCGTTATCATCAAATTAAAAAAATAAGACAATTATTACAAAATATTTTAGTATGTTCATTTCAGGAAAATCCGAAACTGATACATAAATCCCGGAATCAGGAATCCGGAAATGGAAGCCAACGTAGTACATGTTAAAGTAAATTTAATCTGTGACGCTGCACAGGGTTTGTTCGCTGGACGAAGGTTGTTTCTTCACAGTAATGAAACGGCAATCAGCGGAATCACAGAAATAAACCGTAGAGTACTGTAAGATCTCTATATTCGCTTTTTACTTAAGCATAAGTTTAGTACCGTCTCATAGCACTAATCACGAACTAGTTTGGTCGACAATAATCGAGGCTCTGCTTTCCCACTTTATGACTAAAGTCGCGGACAAGCACTTTCGGACTTGGAAATGATTTCGTGTTTGGATAGCGCGCACGGACAGACTTTATTACCTTACTTTGACGACAGGTTAGTCTGAACTAACTCCCGTCACAATACGATCGTATAGTATTCTACATGTTTGTGGATACTGACCAGGGGATATTTTCGCTCTCCCTTCTCTCGCAGTCTATATGTAGGAATAGGATGCAAAACTGCTAGGGTGGTTATATAATAAATTCAACAGGGTAATTTTAACTTAAATAGAGCTTCTACAATCCGGCCACCTTTGAAATAGCCTATTTCAACATCACTTTCATTATAAACTATCACTTGTGTACTTGGTGAGTCTTTCATCGCATCCATTTGGCAGCGATCGACGGCTGGGTGATGCTGATAGTAGCCGTGATGCAGAGCGATGACCTCGGTGATGTCGTCCAAAAACAAAAAAAGACCAGGTAGATCATTCGGGTGGATTTAGTTTAAAAAATGATAAAAGTGGTAAAAAATGATATGCGCCTCGAGCCAGTTTGGTACGTTTCACTGTTGATCTCGGATGCACCGAGGCTTTTGAGATTCGGTACAGGGAACCGAGCGACGGGTCGCACGACGTTGTCTGATGAAGCAGTCTTCAACGTGACCACTCTGATGATGCCGTCCTTCCCTGGGTGGATCTTGACAATTCTGCGACGTGGCATTACGGAATAGAGTTCGCAAATTTTCCCTCTTCGCGCTAACCAGCTCTATGTGGATGGCTCGTGTCGAAAATCAGATAAAAATAGCGACATATACTCGTTGGCCCACGTTTCCGGATCGGTGACTTGACAAAGGGTCCGCAATAATCTACGCCACAAACAGAGAAAGACCGCGTCGGAGTAACACGCGAAACTGGAAGATCGGCGACGGTTTGCTGGATCAAATTTGGTTTGCTGTGGAAGCAAGTAATGCACTGATGGTGACGCCTCTGGTGAGATTTCTTGCGCCCAGTATCCAGAATTTTTGACGCGACGCAGCCAACATTAATTGTGGCCCAGCGTGGAGTAGCGTATTATGGTACTGAATAGCAAGGAGACGTGCCAGCAGATGTTTGGACAAAGACAATAGGTTTTGTTTGTTCCGATAAATCGGCTTATGGAGGCGTCCACCGAAGCGGATCAACTCGAACTCGTCTATGAGGCCTTCAATACTTCAACGGACTGGATTAAAGCATACCAGCGGATAGATCGCTGTGTTCTTCAGAAAGCTTTGTGCTGGGCGACAAGAATTCGATCGGCGGATTGGAGTTCTTCAGAGTTGAGTGGTGTAGTAGTAGATATAGACAGTGCTGGTTTGTTTATTTTTACAGGAGAACAGCGACGAGCGATTAGGTCACGCAGGGCTTGGAGGTAGCGAGACATGCACAATACGGCGGGAGTGCCGAAAAACTTGAGTATCTGGAGAACAGTTCATCGTTGAATGATAGTGACCGAGGGCGGGCAACGATAGAATTTTGCCAGGTTTCGTGGGTGACTTCCGATGATTCAGCTGTAGATATCCCGGCAGGCCATTGATCTGGAGATAGCTTCAACCCCGACGGGCCATTCCACCACCGCGTTTTGTTGAGAAGATCGGCTGGATCCAGTCCCCTGGAAATATCGTCCGCGGGGTTATCAGAACCCGCTACGTGATTCCACCTTTCAATAGTAGTCGTTGCTTGAATTTGGCTTAAGCAATTTGCTACGAACGTTTTCCAACGACCTGAAGATGAACGGAGCCACTGGATCACTGTGGTAGAGTCGGACCAGAGAAAGGCCGGTGGAACGGTTTTGAGAGATGAGGCAATCTTTTTGTACAGCTGCGTCGAAAAATGAGCTGCACACAGTTCCAGTCTGGCTATAAGTTACCACCGAACCAGGCCACACACCGCAGCAACAGCCGCGTCGGTGCACCAGGGCACCAACGCGCATATTTTCTGCTGACGCCAGGGTTAGCGCACCGCCGACTAGACATGACTTGACGACAACGACAGTGACGAGACACATAGAGTTTAAGCTTTATTGTATATACAGAAAATCAATCGAATAGATCAGTTTTAGTTTGAACTCCATCGGGAGTGGTCGCGTCTTTTAAAAGCGTATCGAATAACCCCGTGTAACTGGCGCCCGAATAGGGACCCGTCTTCAGCAATCGATAAGGTTTAGCACCGAAGCCGCCTTGAGCTTCCACCAGAGCTCCATCGACCCAATCAACTTGGATCGCTGTCAAATCGGCGGATTCGTCTTTGGAGTGCGACTAGGCGCGCTGAATAGGACATCCAGCAACCAGGATAACTACGTGGTCATAGAAGTCAAATCGCTGCCACCGACAGAGCGATGAATCCTTTCAGTACACTGTGAGTATTAATCCACAGAAAGAAATAGGTTTAAGATAACACCGCACCGTCTGCTGTAAGTGCGTAATAAACTAACACTACTAATTCAGAGGGAGGAGGACCGACCACGGTATCCAAGTCCCTGAAATATCACAATCTTTGCTCAAACTAACTTAAAATCAACCAAAAGTTAATCAAAATTTAAACCATACAAACGCGAATCTCGCCTACTAATAACACAGCGTTTAGCCGGACCACCCGAAGTAACGCTAAAATATCATCACAGATATGCGCGAACACTAACACAAAACCAAAACAAAACTAAAACAAAGTGCATGAGAATTAGTTTTTTTTAGTGAATTTTGTTCAGTGATCTCAGCAAAGAGTGAAAATTTCGGCAAACAAGATAACTGATTTCCTACGCCAAATTACTACCATCATGCCAAATTCCAAATCTATCTCCGCGCCTAATCTCCGTACCAAACCCCACTCCTAACCCGCACCAAGGTTCACGATTGACGGAATATCTCCTTCGAGGACCGGCAAAATCCACAAATCATCAGGATCTGCCAGAATTTAACGGAATCCATACGCGACCTTAGTCAGTGATTCTCGACGTCGAAGATGTTTAGAACTCTTGATGATTTAAAGAACTCTTCCAATACCATCTTTTGATAAAACCATTAGAAGAAAAGATAAAGGCGAGGCCAACGACGCCCTCATACAAGCAACACTTCCACGCAATGGGATAGCATCAAAGACGTTTTGAAGTTATATTACGCTGACAAAGAGATCTCATGACGCTGGACAACCAGTTGAAATCTCTTTAGGCGACAAGATCGAAAGTCTCGAGCTACCACAGTCGAGTAAGAGAAATGGTAACCCTAGTCAGTTCATCCATTTCATGGACGATCAATGGAGAGGTTCGAAACCGTTCTATCAGACTGTACAATCAAATCGCATTAGACACTTTCATTCGAGGTCTTGGAGATCCACTCTCCAGATTCTGCAAAAATTTCAGGCCACAAAGCTTGGCGCAAGCATATAGCTATTGTGTAGACTACCTGAATCTTGATGCGCGCAACGCTCCAGTGCGTACCTTCTTGGCACCCACTTCCAAGTGCCCCCCACAACCTAAAGCAAACTTCTCAGAAAGACCCCAGTACCGCACGCCAACATACACAGCGCATAATAACTTTCAAAGAACAGCCCCAACCGTTCCACCTAGAAATTTCACACAGCAGAACTATACCCGCGTCCTCAACCAAATGTGTTTGCCCCAAAAGAACATTTGTCCCAGCTCAACTCTCGCGCCGAGCCAATGGATAACGAGTTCCTCGCACCCAGCTGTTAACAATCGAAACCGACCGACAGCACAACGTAGGTGCTAGTGACTCTATGAAGGCACATGATCCCATGCTAAACGATCCGCACATACTTTGAAGAATGTCTGAGCCCAGCAGAATAGAAAAATGGTACGACGAAACTCGAACTGAGTAAAGAATATTTTAATGATGAAGTGCGTGAGGCACTTGGAAAATTAACTTTAACGATGAACAGGCCGATCCAAATCAAGCTGATCAACCTGAAGAAGCAAATTTTAGAGGACACGAATGGGTCTCGAAATGGTTCGAGTAGAACCCAAAATTAAATTTCTACCATACATTGAAGTGCCCACCTCGAAAGGAAACAATTAAATTGCTCATCGACTGCGGCGCGAATGTGAACGTATTTCTATGAAATGGGCCCTTGCTTCAGGCAACCCAATCGAAACGAAACATGAACAAAACATAAGAGGAGTTACGGAAACGGAAAAGTAAAGAAAGCATTTCGCTTAAAATATTTCATCCACTTTGCAAGAGGAATTTAAATTTCTGGTCCTTGATTTTCACCCTTCTTTGATGGTATTATCGGTACGGAAATCCTTTTCGGAGAACTTACTGCTGAAAGAATACTTAAAGTCAAATGCGATTCTGGAAAATCAAAATTATACCATTAGAACTTTACAAATACGCCTTCAGTAAGACGATCAATCCATCAAATGGAAAATTTGAACATTTTTGAAAAAATTAGAATTTCTCACCTTAATGAGATTGAAAGAACCTATTGATCCCAATTTTAAAATCCACAAAGAAGTTTTCCATAACCCTGATATGAAATTGTCTTGCACAACGAATGTTGAATGTGGAATTTAGAACTAGACGACATTCCAGTTTATCAAAAATCTACCCTACCTGATTGCTCACAAATCGGAAGTCGAGAAACAAATAGAAAACTTCTATCGACGGTATTATTAGACCATCCAGATCAGCCTGAATTCACCCGTTTGGACTGTCCCCAAAAATGGACGCTTCAGGCGAGAAGAAATTTCGTCTTGTTATTGACTACCGTAAGTTGAGACAAACAATTTCAGACACGTACCCATGCCAGAAATTGGGAACACATGGTCAATTAGAGGTAATAAATATTTCACTACTCCGACCTTTCTGATTCCACCAGATCAAGATGAAAGAGGACGATATTGAGAAGACAGCTTTTCAGTGAATTATGGCAAATACGAATTCCTTCGTATGTTATTTGTTTGAAAAATGCACCAGCCATTTTTCAAAGATCGATCGATGAGTGTTGAGGCATCATATTGGCAAACGATGCTTTGTCTATATAGACGATGTTATCGTTGTTGGACGAACACTTCAAGAACACTCTTGAGAACTTGGAGATTGTTTTAAAACTTTATGAAGCCAACTTAAAAGTTCAGCTAGACAAATCGGAATTTACACCACTCTGTGGAATTCCTTGGCTATATCAAACCGATGAGGGCATCGTCAAACGGAGAAGAAAAATTGAAGTGATCAAGAAGACCCCGAACCCCAAAATTTAAAACAACTTGAGGATTCTTGGGCATGATGGGGTATTATAGAGTTATTTAAGGACTTCTACAAATAGCAAGCCCTTAACCAAACTCTTAAGAGGGAGGGAGACTCTAAGAGTGTTAAAAATCAACCTTAATTCAGAAGAAAAATATGCTTCTGAAACCCTAAGAACATTTTGGCTTCAAGCGATGTTTTGGGTGGCTACATACCAGATTTTCAAAACCTTTTTAACTTAACTACCGATGCTTTGAATTTCGCACTTGGTGCTGTTTTTGAGTCAAGATACCTGGTGGTGACAGACCGATTCATTACGTATCTAGAACCCTGAATAAAACCGAAGAAGCATACAGCGCCACAGAAAAAGAGCTTCTAGCAATAGTCTGGGCATTGAAATCATTTCGAAGCTACCTTTACGGACAGAAAGTCATAATTTTTACCGATCACCAACCCCTCACGTATAACCTTTCACCAAAAACTTCCAACAGAAAACTTATGAATTGGAGAAATTTTATTGAAGAACATGATTACAAAATCATGTACAAACCCGGAAAATCAAACGTGGTTATGCGGATGCCTTGAGTCGCATCCAAATCAATTCCTTAACTCCAACCCAACACTCCGCCGAAGATGACGACTCTCATTATATTATTTCAACGGAAACTCCTTTGAATAGCTTTCGCTCGCAAATAATTATCGAAAGTACAGAAACCAATCCCGAAACAAAAGTAACAAACCCATTTCCCGGATATCGTAGAATTTTAATCAGAAGAACCAAATTTGACGAACAGATTCTGACGGCTATCTTAAAAGAATTTTGTGATCCAACAAAAACCAATGGTTTACACACTTCTGAAAAAATTCTAGGACAAATCCAGGAGGTGTTTAAAAAATTTTTTAGTAAACCTGGTCTTTTAAAAATTCGATTTACTCAAATCATATTGCGAGATGTTACAGATTTAGAGGAGCAAGAAAAAATTATTCGTGATACTCACGATCGAGCTCACCGCGGTATCCAAGAAAACAGACATCAGATTTTGCGTGAATTTTATTTCCCGAAAATCATGCAACACCTGAAGAAGCATATACGCGTTTGCGATACCTGTAACACTTCTAAATAATGACCGTCGACCACTTATAATTCCGATCCAGGAAACCCTATACCCAACTATCCTTACCAAATCCTTCACCTGGACATTTTCCAAATAGAGCCCAACAACTATTTATCTAGCATTGATAAATTTAGTAAGTATGGACGAATGATCCCTATAAAATCCCAACACGGTACCCATATAGGTCAGGCAATATGGGATACTGTAACCTCTTTATAATTCCAAAATCTCTGGTAATGGAAAACGAACGAGCTTTCCAGTCTCCTGCATTAGAGGAAAACGGTGTACCTTACACCTAACAGCAAATCAGAAGTAAATGGAGCTGTAGAGAGGTTTCATTCGACTATCCTTGAACTATACCGAACCCAAAAACAGATAACTCCACACTTGCCATCCAGAAATATTATCCACATCGTTGTGGAAAAGTATAATAACTCCATTCACTCATCCACACTCCGAACTCCTAAATAAATCCTTTTCCCGGGAACCAACGAGATCCCCGAACGACAATTAGACCCAGACACACTGAACAAATCCGAAAAAACATATGACGAAATCATAGTTCGACTTAAAGAGACTCAACGAAAACACCTCGAGAAGGCTAATAAGGACAGACAACCCGCACCCGTATTTACAAACAGGACAGGCAGTTTATGTTAAAGATAAAATGATCAAGCCCAAACACAAACGAATTTTCAAAAAGCTTTTGTTCAGAAGAGTAATGATGCTCACTTTAGGAATGAAGAAAATCTCAAAATTGCACAAATCTAATGTCAAACACATCAATCTATTTCCAGAATCCCGGCAGTCCTATAGGAAGCCTGAGGATACAGAATCTAAATCAAGAGCACATTGCAATAGCGCAACTTTCCAATTGTAAAATTGTAACAGGTCAATCGAAGGTTATAAGTCAAATAAACACCACTACACTTGAAAGGGCAGTAGAAGACATCAAGACTAAAATACTTACACAAAACCCCACGACGATCCTGAAACAATTGACCTACTAAAATGGAAATTAGACGAATTGGAACAAAACCTTCTGACAAATCACACCCAAATATCGACGACAAAAACGGTGGGACTCACTCGGTAGAGCCTGGAAGTGGATGTCAGGTTCAACCCGACGCAGACGATTTAAATATATGATTAATTCTGGACTTACCAGAATAACTGACAACACTAATAAGCAAATTCAAATCAATAACGAAATTTACGATGGACTAAATAACGCGACAGACACCATTAACTATTTAATTACAGTAGAAGATAAAACACACGAGCTTATTAAAACAAGTAACGGTCTTTGAAAATCATTCTCAACCTTGATATTGTAAACCAAGAAATTATCAAAAATTCTAAATTCCATCACTTTTCAAAGTTAGGACTAGTTAGTAATAGGATGCTTTAGGACAAAAGGAGACAAGACTAATCGATCAGATTCTGTACGACCAGGGAACACCGACTGACCCTCTTAGACGAAATATCGGATTCACTCACCGTCACCATAGGCACCGACGGGGAAACCATACTCTACATCATTAATATCCCAAATCTCAGCAACACTACATATCGGCACCTGAAAATCATACCAGTCATAAGCAACGCACTACGCATCAAGTTAGACGGCAACGAATATCTTCACGGCAACGGCGAATTGTATTTTGAAAACGGACGTTTGTTCAAAGCTAGGCAATTGGAGCCTTGAAAGATGTGTCTACAGACGAATGCTTGCCCAACATCATTACTGGTCAAGACAGCAAGTGTATCTACGAAACCATTGAGCATTACCCAACCATAACCGAAATGAGCTCGACGATTCTACTTCTAAACGAAGTGAATGACACCCTCTTCAATACTTGTGGAGTATCCGACAGAAAACTAGTTGGCTCATTCCTAATCACTTATACAAATTGCTCAGTTTCAATCCGGAACATATCGTTCACCAACCAAATCATCAATGCAGTTGATCATCCCATTTTCACACCATCAACAGGCTTAAACGTAACCAAGCGACACATCGAACAACCAACAGACATTCATCTGTTACGGAAACTTCTGGAAAACCTAAAGCATACAACCACCACTCATCATTGGACAATAATTGAGGATTTTCCTTCACCTCGTCTATGATCATAATTTTGCTATCTACACTCTTTTAAGACTTAGAACCCGGACAGCTGAAGTACACATCAATCCAACAAACCCGGCTCACACGGTCGAAGGGCAGTCCGCCGTACCAGCAACATATTACAAACCGCCATCGCTGACAGCATGATTTTCGAACCAGGAGGTTCGAAACTTAAGGGGGAAGCAGTTACCACCGAACCAGGCCACACACCGCAGCAACAGCCGCGTCGGTGCACCAGGGCACCAACGCGCATATTTTCTGCTGACGCCAGGGGTCAGCGCACCGCCGACTAGACATATGACTTGACGACAACGACAGCTGACGAGACACATAGTATGTAAGCATTTATTGTAATTAATACAGAAAATCAATCGAATAGATCAGTTTTAGTTTGAACTCCATCGGGAGTGGTCGCGTCTTTTTTTAAAAAGCGTATCGAATAACCCCCGGTGTAACTTATAGTATGTCGAGCAGCGAGTGGCGAAAGTTTCGATTTCCACAGCTTCACACCCACCTCACTGCTGGATTGGGCGCGGACATAGCAGCATGTTCCGTAGGCTTTATTAGAGGCATCGGCGAATAAGTGGAGCTCAATGCTTACAGCGTCTATGACAAAGGTGAATCGGGGTACTCGAACTTCGCGAAGTAGATCGATAGTTGTGTGGAACTCTTTCCATTATTGCTGCAGCTCTGGAGGCAAAGGTTGAACCCAATTCATACCGTTCGTTGTTCGGTGTCTTCGACGCTCATATACATTGCATGAACAGCTTCACTTTTGCAACAGCGGTTCCTACTAGTCTTAGTGGGTCAAAGATTTGAGCTACGTTGGACATGATTCTTCGCTTGGTGAGAATGGGGGCTGGCAAAGGTAGCTGTACCTTGTAGCAGAAAGTGTCTGTTCCCGGCTCCCAAATAAGCCCAAGCGTGCTAACGAACTGCGGATCTTGGAGGTCATGCCATGGCTGAACAGAACGGTCTTCTGGAGGAATATCTTCAAGAACTTCGATTGAGTTAGAAGCCCACTTTTTCATCGAGAATCCGGCAGATTCGAGCATTGCTGATACTTCGCGTCGTGTTTGGATAGCGGCTACGACATCGTCGGCTCCGGAAATCGTAATCAACGGAAATCGACGTAAAAATCATTAGCTACAGGATCAGCGGTGGATGGAAATTGGTTGCCGGAATCAATTGACAGTTGCTGGAGAGTTTTCGTGGCGAGATAAGAGGCGGAGGCTGTACCGTAGGTTACGGTCTGTAGCTGGTATGTGGTTATCGGGTCAGATGGATTACTATGCCATTTGATGCGCTGCAGCGGTTGGTCTTCTTCATGAAGGAGTACTTGCCGGTACATCTTTTCGATGTCCCCATTTAGGGCGATGTGGTGGAAACAGAATCTAATAACGAGCGATAAAAGATCGTCTTGAACGACCGGTCCGACAAGGAGAATGTCATTGAGTGCTGCCTGACGTTGTTTGACACGAAGCATCAAACACTGCCCTAGTCTTCGTGGTGGTACTTGAGAGCTTAAATACCGGATGGTGGGGAAGGTAACAGTGCAGCTTGGTATTGTCAACCGGTTCATCGAGCCGTCTCATATGCCCAAGACGTTCGTGATCATCCATAAACTGATGACTTGATGACGCTCTAGACGGCGCTCTAAAGCGAGGAATCGATGCTCTGCAATCAACTCTGACTCTCCCAATTCGATTTGGGGATTTTCTGTTCTGGGTAGGCGAACGATGTATCGCCCACTTGGATCTCTGGACGTGGTTTTAGCGTAGAATGCTTCACAAATCTTTTCGAAAGCGGAGTATACGGATTGTTTGGGAATCGTCTCAATTTCCCAAAACCTTTGGAGAGTGGCATCCAGTTGGGCGTCAGAACTGGATAGTTGACAAGCTACTGACCCGACAGATTCTGGTGATGTCGAGCCACATAAGGTCCAACCGAAATGAGTTTCGATGAGGTAGGGCAAGCCAGGACCCAGGGAAAGTTTCTTGCCCGTGTGAAGATCCCAATATACTTCGCCACCAATGACGAGGTCGATTTTGTTTGGGGCATAGAATAACGGATCGGCTAATTCGACCTTGGGGAGTTTGCAGGAAGAAAGCTTGGCTTCAACGGTAGGCAAATTGTCGGTGGTACAAAAACTCAACTAAATCGTTGTATTTGACGTCATAATCCTGGCTGGTCTTCTCCTCCCACGCACGGAGAGAAGCTGGATCAAGTTTGTAGGAGAGGATATTCACCAAGGGGGTGTCCCAGTGGTCGATGGGTTCATTTAGCTTGGCGAGGGCCTTCACGTGGCGCTGAAACTCGTCCACCAACTCATACAGGTCGTTGGCGGATTCTTTTTTGACCGCCGGTAGGTCATAGATGCTACGGAAAAGCTGTTTCTTGAGAAAACGACGATTGTCATACCTTTTGAGTAGGGCCTCCCAGACGGCACCATAGTTATCGGCTTCGATGTCTACGGTCTCGAACGGTTTACGTGCCTCTCCTTCGAGGGACTGGATCAGGTACTGCAACTTGGCTACAGTTGGAATGTCGGCGTTCGAGTGCACCATCGATGTGAAGGTGCCCCGAAAGGATAGCCACTTCGAGAAATCCCCCGCGAATTTGGGAAGATCAATTTGTGGCAGTCGAAGATGGAAGTTACCCGGAACAGCTGCTGTTGTATTTAGCACACTTTGGTTGTGATCCTCTGCACGCTTGGACAGCAGAAAACCTTTAGCTACACAATATCTGGCCTCAAACCCAACTCGTTCCGCTAGATGCGTGTCCAAATTCTCCGCGATGATGCGGACGATAACAAAATGTTCTACTCCAGTACAATGGGCTATCAGTCCTTTCCTCACTACGCTCAAATCGGTTAACTTTTTCTCGCGCTTTTTGTCCGGCATTTTTGCACCGATCTAGAACGGAACGATCGTGAACGAAATCGATTTTCTCCTTCCCGACGCGGACGATTCGATTTTGCTCCTTCCCGACGCGGACGATACGATTTTGCTCCTTCCCGACGCGGACGAATTGCGCGGATTACGTCGCGAATACGCACGCGGATCGGTGCAAACACTATCGTTTTAATAGTCACTGGTATATCGTTCATTCCTTCCTTGCCGCCACCAAGGCCAAGGATAAACTTGCGCAATGAGATTGCGATCGAAATTTTAATTCGTGTCTCACTGATAGCGTGATAGCGCGCACGGACAGACTTTATTACCTTACTTTGACGACAGGTTGGTCTGAACTAACTCCCGTCACAATACGATCGACGATACGATCGTATAGAATTCTACATGTATGTGGATACTGACCAGGGGATATTTTCGCTCTCCCTTCTCTCGCAGTCTATATGTGGGAATAGGATGCAAAACTGCTAGGGTGGTTATATAATAAATTCAACTAGGTAATTTTTACTTAAATAGAGCTTCTACACTGAGGTTGCAATTTTATCTAAGATTCAAAATCACCATTATAGCCATAGTAAGTTATAGTGATTTGTGTTGTATTCGCAAATTGAATTGGTTCAATAGGCGCCTTTTTGCGATGTCTAGTAGGGTTTTGAGCACACAGAACCTGATACTATCCATCTCAGAGCAGAATTGTTACACGAAAGAAGAGCGAGTGAGAATTCAGTCACCAAGAAGGGCCAAAACAAGTCACCAATGCACATTGCTCCTGGTAAAAAAGCTCAGGAAGCTGAAAAAATGTTTCCCCAGCTCTCAAATTAACCGATTAGGGCGAATCAAAAAAACATGTTTTTGCTCTAATTCTCAGCGATGTGCACTTTACAAGGTTTAAAACTTTCCTCGGACTTAGGTTTTCGATACCCCATGCGGATTAAAAGTTATTTAGGTTATAATTCAAACAAAAAAAAAACATATTAATCCACCTAGCGTTAAGACACCAACCTTATATGGGGCTCACAGGCTCACATGGTTCGATGTACCATTTTCTTCTTAACTTTTAATCGCAATGACCGATCGTTTCCAAATTTAATAGTGATCAACAAGGCTTTATCCCCTGTGGAATAAAACATGTTGCGAGGAGGATAAGGATTACTATGCGAAAAGTTGTCCAACGTTTTTTAAGCTTTTGTGCACACACATACACACGGGTAGACAGACACGTGCTCAGTTCGTCGAGCGGAATCGATTGGTATATAACACTATAGGTCTCCCAGGCTTCTATAAAAAGTTCATTTTCGGAGTGAAATGATAGCCTTTCGGTACAACTTCGTTGTACGAGAAAGGCAAAAACACTAAACATCGTTTTTCGGTCTCTACCGTTTAGGTAAAATAGACATTACCTATAAAAAGCATTGTTTTAACTAGTTTCTACGTCAACCATGATTCTTGTGATAGTTCATAGAAAACTTTTGTAAGACCTAGAGTAACATGACATCAACTGTAATGAAATGAGAATGCAGTCAACCAAAAAAAATAAATAAATAATTAAACACTTTAGTGTCCGGTGATGACTTTCCGTCATTTTAAAAATGGAGTTAAATTTGACTACCAGATCGTTACCTGGAACTGTTAAAGGCACTGTGAAACTTTGGGAACAAATGGTGGAAACCCACAACATTCATGTTTGCTAAAAATACCACGTATCAAAATACATCAGATCCTACATGGAACTTGTGCGCTCAAAGCTGCAGAAAATCTGCTGAACAGGACAAAAAGTGTGGAGAAGCGGGCATCGAGCGGCTACCTTCTACCAAAGCTGTGGCACCACCAACGAGCTGGGAATCGGCTTCATAGTGCTGGGAAAGATGCGCCAACGCGTGATTGGGTGACAGCCAATCAACGCAAGGATGTGCAAGCTGAGGATAAAAGGCCGATTCTTCAACTATAGCATCATCAACGTGCACTGCCCACACGAAGGGAGACCCGAAGACGAGAAAGAAGCGCTCTATGCACAGCTGGAGCAGACATACGATGGATGCCCACTGCGCGACGTCAAAATCGTCATCGGTGACATGAACGCTCAGGTAGGAAGGGAGGGAATGTATAGAATAGATAGTCTGCATACCGTATCGAACGACAAAGACCAACGATGCATACATTTTGCAGACTCCCGCGGAATGGTAGTCCGCCACGTTCTAATCGACGGTAAATTCTTCTCCAACATCACGAACGTTCGCACTTACCGCAGTGCGAATATTGAATCCGACCACTACCTCGTTGCAGTATGCCTGCGCTCAAAACTCTCGACGGTGTACAACATGCGTTGGAGTCGTCCGTCGTGGCTAAACATTGGGCGGCTACAAGACGGTAGACTAGCCCAAGACCACGCGCAGCAGCTGGAAGTGGCACTTCCAACGGAAGAGCAGCTAGGCGCAGCGTCTCTTGAAGATGGCTGGAGAGATATTCGATCCGCCATCGGTAGCACCGCAACCGTTGCACTTGGCACGGTGCCCCCGGATCAGAGAAACGACTGGTATGACGGCGAATATGAGCAGTTAGTTGAGGAGAAGAATGCAGTATGGGCGAGATTGCTGCAACACCGCACGGGGGCGAACGAGGCACGATACAAACGGGCGCGGAATAGACAGAACTCGATTTTTCGGAGAAAAAACGTCAGCAGGAAGATCGAAAACGTGAAGAGACGGAGCAATTATCCAGCTCTAATAACGCACGAAAGTTCTATGAGAAGTTAAACCGTTCACGTAAGGGCTACGTGCCACAGCCCGATATGTGTAAATAAACGGGAACCTTCTTACAAACGAGCGTGAGGTGATCTAAAGGTGGCGGGAGCACTACGAAGAGCACCTGAATGGCGATGTGGCAGAACACGGTGGCGATATGGTAATGAACCTAGGAGCATCGGCGCAGGACATGCGACTTTCGGCTCCGAATCTCCAGGAAATCCAGGAGGAGATCGGCCGGCAGAAAAACAACATAGCCCCTGGAGTTGACCAACTACCAGGAGAGCTGTTTAAACACGGTGGTTAAGCCATGACTAGAGCGCTGCATTGGGAAATTACCAAGGTTTGGGAGGATGAGGTTCTGCCGCAGGAGTGGATGGAAGGTGTCATGTGCCCCATCTACAAAAAGGGCGATAAGCTGGATTGTAGCAACTACCGCACAATCACATTGCTGAACGCCCCCTACAAGGAACTTTTTCAAATTTTATGCCGCCGACTAACACCAATTGCAAGAGAGTTCGTGGGGCAGTACCAGGTGGGATTTATGGGTGAACGCTCTACCCCAGACCAGGTGTTCGTCGTACATAAGGTATTGCACAAATGCCGCGAATACAACGTGCCCACACATCATCTATTTATCGACTTCAAAGCCGCATATGATACAATCGATCGGGACCAGCTATGGCAGCAAATGCACGAAAACAGATTTCCGGATAAACTGATACGGTTGATACGCGATGATACGCGATGATACGCGATGATGGATCGGGTGATGTGCGTAGTTCGAGTTTCAGTGGCATTCTCGAGTCCCTTAGAAACACGCAGAGGGTTACGGCAAGGTAATGGTCTTTTGTGGCTGCTATTCAACATCGCTTTGGAGAGAGTAATACGAAGAGCAGGGATTGACACGAGGGGTACGATTTTCACGAAGTTCGTCCAGTTATTTGGTTTCGCCGACGACATTGATATCATGGCACGTAACTTTGAGAGGATGTCAGGACATCAGACTGAAAAGCGAAGCTAAACGCATTGGACTAGTCATCAACACATCGAAGACGAAGTACATGATAGGAATAGGCTCAAGAGAGGTCAATGTAAGCCACCCACCACAAGTTTCTATCGGTGGTGACGAAATCGAGGTGGTTAAAGAATTCGTGTATTTGGGCTCATTGGTGACCGCCGATAACGATACCAGCAGAGAAATTCGGAGACGCATCATGGCAGGAAATCGTACGTACTTAGGACTCCGCAAAACGCTTCAATCGAATATAGTTCGCCGCCGTACCAAACTGATTATCTATAAAACGCTCATTAGACCGGTAGTTCTCTACGGACACGAGACTTTAGACGATGCTCGTGGAGGACCAACGCGCACTGGGTGTTTTCGAACGGAAGGTGCTGCGTACCATCTATTGTGGGGTGCAGATGGTGGACAGTGTTGTCCTACACTCAAGGCAAAAAATTCTGCTCTTGGATTTTACTCCATCTAAACGATTTTATAGTCTCAACTAAGTAAGTTCAACTAATAGAAGGATATTTGAATTTCCTAAATGTCATGGCAAACTGTCGAAAAACTGCACTCCAGAGCAACAGGAGCGCGCACGCTGAAAATACACTCCAGTGAAAACTCCTGTGGCTCTGTAGTGCATTTTTTTGACAGTTTGCCATGACATTTAGAAAATTCAAATATCCTTCTATTAGTTGAACTCAGAGTTGCTCAGTATCACTATCACTATAGCGATTTAGGTGATATCGATAGCATTGTTAGAATCAAAATCATTATTTATCACAGCAATCAGCGATCAATGCAAACACTGTCAAATCAGCCTGATATTTGGAACAATCGGCTGTCAGTGACAGAGATCACCAAGGGGAAATTACAGACAAATCTGTTTTATCTTGATTATTTCGTGCATTTTCAAAAATCGGTGAAGTTCGGTTGCTCATAAAAGCAAAACGCGTTAGGTGGGGACCACTTGTGATAAATAGAAAACTTGTAAAAAATGTCATAAAACCTTGAAAAATTTTAATCTTCAATGCGGTTTTGGCAAGTTTTCTGAGTTAGGTCCCTTTTGGAGCAAAGAACCGGGCTAGTTCAAACACCCATATTCTTGTTCGTTAAGATCACAATTATCATGGTGAACTTCCTTGAAACAAATAACAATGGTTTGTTTTGCCTTTCTCGTATACTAAGTATACGGTAAAGGCTATATGATCGCTCCAAAAACAAACTTTTTATAGAAGGCCCGGAGACCCATAGTGTTATATACCAATCGACTCAGTTCGACGAATTGAGGTGATGTCTGTGTGTGTGTGTGTGTGTGTGTGTGTGTGTGTGTGTGTGTGTGTGTGTGTGTGTGTGTGTGTGTGCGCAAAATTACTCAAAAAATGTCACTCATTTTTCGGGCACTTATCCTCAACCGATTTGCTCGCAACAAATTGCATTCGACGCAGAATCCTGTCCCATTGTTTCCTATTTGAAATTGGCCATATCGGACTATGGGATCGGAAGTTATGGCCAAAATACAAATTAATACGAAAAAATCGCGTAAAAAGTGTCACTCATTTTTCGGGCACTTATCTTCAACCGATTTTCTCGCATTAAGTTGCATTCGACGCAAAATCCTGTCCCATTGTTTCCTATTTGAAATTGGCCAGATAGGAACATGGGATCAAAAGTTATGGCCAAAATACAAATTCATACGAAAAAAATCGCGTAAAAAATGTCACTCATTTTTCGGGCACTTAACCTCAACCGATTCGCTTGCAACAAGTTGCATTCGACGCAGAATCCTGTCTTATAGTTTTCTATTTGAAATTGGACAGATCGGACTATGGGATCGAAAGTTATGGCCAAAATACAAATTAATACGAAAAAATCGCGTAAAAAGTGTCACTCATTTTTCGGGCACTTATCCTCAACCGATTTGCTCGCAACAAGTTGAATTCGACGTAGAATCCTGTCCCGTTGTTTCCTATTGAAAATTTGCCATATCGGACTATGGGATCGAAAATTATACCATTTTTGCCTTTCTCGTATACTAAGTATACGGTAAAGGCTATATGATCGCTCCACAAACAAAGTCCCGGAGACCCATAGTGTTATATACCAATCGACTCAGTTCAACGAATTGAGGCGATGTCTGTGTGTGTGTGTGTGTGTGTGTGTGTGTGTGTGTGTGTGTGTGTGTGTGTGTGTGTGTGTGTGTGTGTGTGTGTGTGTGTGTGCACAAAACAACGCAAAAAATGTCACTCATTTTTCGGGCACTTATCCTCAACCGATTTACTCGCAACAAGTTGCATTCGACGCAGAATCCTTTCCCATTGTTTCCTATTGAAAATTGACCAGGTCGGACTATGGGATCGGAAGTTATGGCCAAAATACAAATTTATACGTAAAAGTCGCGTAAAAAATGTCACTCATTTTTCGGGCACTTATCATCAACCGATTTGCTCGCAACAAATTGCATTCGACGCAGAATCCTTTCACATTGTTTCCTATTGAAAATTGGCCAGGGTGGACTATGAGATCGGAAGTTATGGCCAAAATACAAATTTATACGTAAAAATCGCGTAAAAAATGTCACTCATTTTTCAGGCACTTATCATCAACCGATTTGCTAGCAACAAAATGCATTCGACGCAGAATCCTTTCCCATTGTTTCCTATTGAAAATTGGCCAGGTTGGACTATGGGATCGGAAGTTATGGCCAAAATACAAATTTATACGTAAAAATCGCGTAAAAAATGTCACTCATTTTTCAGGCACTTATCATCAACCGATTTGCTCGTAACAAATTGCATTCGACGCAGAATCCTTTCCCATTGTTTCCTATTGAAAATTGGCCAGGTTGGACTATGGAATCGGAAGTTATGGCCAGATTATTTGCTCGCAACAAGTTGCATTCGACGCATAATCCTGCCCCAATGTGTCCTATTGAACATTGGCCAGATCGAAATATGGGATCGGAAGTTATGGCCGAAACACCATTTTTGGCTTTTGTCTACAAAGTATACGAAAAGGCTATATGTTTGCTCCAAACCCAAACTTTTTCAGAAGGCCTGGAGACCCATAGTGTTATATACCAATCGACTCAGCTCGACAAGCTAAACAAGAAAAGTTTAGCTCACTTTTTTGGTATTTATCTTTAACCGGTTTACTTGCAACAAGTTCCATTTGACGCGGGATCCTGTTGTATTGTTTTCTATTGAAAATTTGGAATATCGGACTATGGGCACAAAAATTATGGCCAAAATACTTTATGTTATTAAAAAGTGCGTAAAAAGTTACCCTCAATCGATTTACTCACAACGAATTGCATTGAACGCGGAATCCTATTCTATTATTTTCTATTGAAAATTGGCCAGCTTGGACCTTAGAAAATATGGCCAAAATACTTTTTGCCTTTCTTGTGCTACAAAGTTGTACCGAAAGGCTATAATTTCTCTCAAAACGAACCATCGGATGCTTCCACACTGATACACTTCCCTCCCTCTTCATACGGGAGTTTGGCAGAAGGACGGTCATGAGATTTATCTCATAACAAATATTGCCCTCCGCTCGCTCGATGGGAATGACATTTCCGTTTTCTTTTTGTGTAGTCAGAGCTTCAGTTTAACAAACATCCAAATGTGATATCCTTAAAATATATAACTGGGTAAAATAAAACAGGGATATGTACATCAAAAAGAGTGGAAAAGGAAAAAAATGTCGAAATTCTTATTAGCATATTGTAGATCAAGTTGAAAACCGAACCGAGATCTCGCGTTTTCAAATGGATCTACAATATCTTTGCTTGAAATAATCCGATTTTCATAGAACGGACAAAGAAGTTTTTCTTTTTTACTCCTAGCTACTAGCTCATCTACTTTCAAGCAAACACATTTTACGAAGGTCGAGAAAGGCACCATCACCGCTAGGTGGATTAATCTGGGTTTTATTGAAGCTTTTGATATTATAGCGAACTTTAAAATAAAAGCTTATTCCTCAATTAGCTAAGAAGCACCTTGTAGAAGACAACCTGAAGTCCCCCTTTGATGATAGTAGGATCATATATCGGGCCTGTTATTTGGAAGGTAGGGACAGGGATGATAGCCAGTACTCGAATTGAGACCCCGACGAAAGCAGTGAACCGTAACCAGGCCCTTTCTTGTGTATAGTAACTGGTTAGCATTGAAATTCGGCTACCTTGTAAAAGTCTGGGACATTTTATGTAAATCGACCTTAGGTTCAACCGTAGTCATATTGGATTCCACTCCATATTTATGATTTACAGTCCGGGATTCCTATAATTTAATATTATGTATTAGTATGGAGTATTTCACATCATTTGATTTTCAACACACCTGAAGTTTTTGTTAAGGAAATGCTCAAATCTGGAGAATTGATTCCTTTCTGGAAAAATAATAAGAACAGGACTTCACATTTGTAGGAGGTGTTTCACCTGGCGTGCAGTTTGGTTTCACTGTCAGTGATTGAAATTTCAACAGTATCAGTGACTGTGCTTGACTGACAGACTAGTATCCAATATCAGTGCAGAGTTGATAGCTAGTTTAAACAGCTGATGTGTGATAGATGAAGGGAGTCACATATCAGCCTACGCTGATGATATTGTTCAACTCTGGTTGAACTTACTTAGTTGAGACTATAAAATCGTTTAGATGGAGTAAAATCAAAGAGCAGAATTTTTTGCCCTGAGTGTAGGACAACACTGATGGTGGACGGTAAGTGGAGGAGGCGAATGAACCACGAGTTGCATCATCTGTTAGGAGAACCATCCATCGTTCATATCGCGAAAATCGGAAGACTACGGTGGGCCGGGCAGAATGTCGGACAGTAATCCGGGGAGAATAGTTCTCGACAACGATCCGACGGGAACAAGAAGGCTAGGTGCACAGCGGTCTAGGTGGATCGATCAAGTGCAGGACGATTTGCGAACCCTTCGCATACTGCGTGGTTGGCGACGTGCAGCCATGGACCGAGTTAAATGGAGAAGACTTTTATGTATTTCACACGCCACTCCGGCCTTAGTTTGGTAATAAAAGAAACAAATAAAGGATGTTGCATTGGTTGATTTTATAAGATTCAACTTCATAAGACGCAATTATTTCATTTGGTATTGCACTCCTGCTATAACTATAGATTTTTCATTTATTTTTTATTATTATATTTATGAAGGAGACCTAGGCTGCCCTAGGCTAGCTCGTCTCTAAGCTATAGATTGGTTTCCGTTGTTCTGAAAATAAATCGCCAATATTAATGCAAGCGGATGTCAGAAGTTGCATTGCTAACTTTTCCAAATCCAATTCCTGACAAAAATTTCAGAATATAGTGAGAGAATTTTCGAAAGACTTTCTGGAATTGCTTTCGTAGGAGTTTTAGTAGAAATTCTTGAGGTAAATCTCGAGGGAATTCCTGACGAATTCCATACGATTTTTTGAGAATTAATAATCTAGAAGTAATCTAGGAAACACTTCAGAAATACCACAGGGCATTTCCTAAAATTCTGTTAAAAATTTCTTCAAATTCCTTTGAGAATTCTCCGAAATTCCTTCATATATTCCTTCAGAAATTCCTTTAAGGTTGTCCATAAACCACGTAGACTCTTGAGGGGAGGGGTTCAAAAAGTCTAGTCAGTCTATGAAGGGGGCGGGGTATACGAAAAGTCTACGTAGACTTTTTTTTTTTTTTTTCGTAAAACATTTCATGCAGCAGCTTCGTGCGAAGTTCACTTGTTTGATTTTTTTCGATTTTTCCGTTTTTTAGCAAGATTTTACCGAAATAATCTCGAATCTCTTATGGATTTCACTGAGTAATAGTCTGAACTACGGCTTAAAAATATCTGATTTCAATAGCAAATTCTTCTGTGTTGAGCAGGAAAATTCTCCAAAGTATTCTATTAAAAATTTCGAAAAATTCAAAATTTCCACTTGATTACATTGATTACATTGTGATTCTACTAAACTTTCATTTGAGTTTCGAGAACTCTTTAGAACTTACAAGTGATTCTTCAGAATTTCACTAGGAATTATAACTACTTCGACCAAAATTATTAAGAATTTTACAAAGGAAGATTTTAGAATATCCAAGAAGAAGTCTTTGAATTTCCAAAAGACATTCTTGAACTTGTAAGGAATTCTCGAAATTCCGTAAGAAATTCTTCGTCCCCGAAATTTTTTGAATTTCTGAAATTTTGAATTTTCGAGGAATTCTTTGACATACATAAGCGAAATTCTTCGAAATTAACGACAATTTCATCCGCGGTTCTAATGGAAATTCTTTGAATTATCGATAGAAAAGAAATTGTTAAAACTTTCACGAGAAATTATTTGAATTTCCTACATAAACTCTTTGAGTTTTCACAAAAAATTATTGCAAATCTTGTAAGAAAGCATTTGTAATTATCATGAAAAATTTATTCTATTTACGATAAATCCATCACAAATTAACTGAAATCCTTCATAATTTCCACCGAGAATTATCTTGGAAAATCTTTGGAATGTCCATAGATTTTAAACGTAGGGAAAATTTACATGGTTTCAACGGAATAATTCAAAATTTTCACGGAAATTACTACATTTTAACGAGAAAACTTTCGAATTTAGAAAAATTTTGAGATTTATTGGAATGGAATTTTTAAGAAAAATATCGGAATTATCATGAGTTTTTTTTTGTTTGACGTTCTCGGAATTTCAACTCGAAATTTTTCGAAATTCTGAAAATTCTTGGTTTTTATAAATTTGGAACCTATCGAAGAATTATAATTCAGATGCGTGACAGATTTTAACAGTGGCGGCCTAGTAAGTGCCAGTGGCGTGGTGCAATCTTGAGGAATCAATCCAAATAAATTAAATTAATTGGCTTCGAAATTTGGTTTCAGAGCTATGGCAGAGGGTTGAATTTGATTTCGTTTTGAATTTTTAATTGATATTGAGTTGGATTTTGTTCAGTTTGATTTTGTTAGGTTTAAAAATTGAAGTTTACTGTAGTGTTTACAATTGATTGAAATGATTTGTATTGAATTGCTGAAAACGTTTGATTTTTATTTTTTTTTTCCAATCACTTATGACATTTGTTAAATTTTAAAAAGTCTACGTAGACTTCAAGGTGGGGAGGGTTTGGAAAAATCTACTAGAGGTGGAGGCGAGGGGGTGGTGATTGAAAATGTGAAAATTCGGCCTACGTGGTTTTGGAAGTTGTTTAGAAATACTTTCAGAATTCTTAAAGTAGTTCAAATAGGAATTATTTTCGAAAATCCATTCAGGCCTCTCTTTGAAAATGCCTTCGGAAATACATTTAGGTAGAAATTCTGCACAAAACCCTCCAGGAATTTTTTTCAAACCTTCAAAAATTCATTTGAGAGCTCCTCAAAAAAATTCTTGAATAATCTAAAAAATTCCACAATAATTCCTTTGGATATTGCATCAGGGATTTCTTTATAAGTTTCTTCTAGGATATCCATTGAAAATTAATTAGATAATGAAATAGTTTTCGGTTGCTAATTGTAAAAAAATAAACAAATAAATTAAACAACACTGAAAAAATCTGAAGGTATATACTGAAAAAAAATTGCAAGAACCATGAAGGCATTTTCGAAAAAATCCTGCAGGAAGTTCGCGAAGAATTCTCGGAGAATATTTTAAAGAATTGCTGAAAGAATTACTTAAGAAATTCTTTTAGGAAATTAAGAAGAAATCCTTATGCAACTCTGAAGAATTTATTTGAGGAATTCATAGAATAATTGCCGAAGATATTCAATGAGGAGGTATTCCTTTAAAAAAATGAAGAGTTGCTAACAGTTTTGAAGAAACTCAAAAATTTCTTGAGAAATTTATTAAGAAATATCCGGAGGAATCCAAAGAAACTTCCTAAGGAATTCTTAAAACATTTTCGTAGAAATTACTTGAACAATTTATTGCATTCAAAAGGAATTTCCTGAGAAATTCGTGAAGGATTTTCTGAAGAAACTAGGAATTTCTGAAAGAATTTTCGGAGAAATTTGTGAGACATTTCCGGAAGAATACATAAAGTAATTTTTAAGGTTTTTTATTGAAACTTTTCGAGCAATATCTGGAGGAATGTACTAGGAAATATGCCAAGTGGTTTTTTGCTTTGGATGTATTCATTCACAAAAGCTTATGTGCATACATCACACATAATTCGTTAGTTATTTACAGTGAATAGTTTCTTACACTCTTGTGCAAGATATTTATTTGATTTTATTCATCTAAACATAAAGTATTTAGTAGCTGATCAAAACTGTCTGTCAAAGCCTGACTGAATGAGGCTTTGCATAGACAAATTCAAAGACCATTTCAATATTTTTTATTATTCTACTTAGGGTCGATTTCTTCAATCTCTTAGGCCTTAAACCATGTTTCTGGTATGGGGCACCGCTTAAGAGTTAAGGGAGGAAGAAATTGGCCCTTAGTAGATAAATTACTATCAGCCTAATTCAAATTCACAATTAATCAACCAACCTACTTATTAAAAAATATTTGTCACCACACTGTCTACGAAGCACCATCACTTGAGGTAGATTTGAAATTGAATTCTAACGAGTTCTACCTCAACAACATTCTAACAACAATAATATAACATGGGTTTAGTACTATTCCAATCAATTCCACATAATGTATTGTCTTCAAATACGTATTGTTCTTAAGGCCATCTTCAGTGTCTCTTATTTTACTGGACTCGACTCTAATTGATTTTTTTACGATTAGTCATCGGCGTGGCAAAATTATGACGGCGGCGCGCGCCGATCAAAATGCCGGCGGCGGCGGCGTGAGATAAAACTATCGGCGGCGCACAGGTTCAGTTTCGATGCTTCTTCATTCATTTTTCATATAAACTTCCAATGAGTTTAGGACCGCCCAAACGTTGACCGATTTGGCTGGATTTTTTTCCATAGCATCAGGGCATGAAATAGAACGGAATAAGAGGGCAGCCCATAAAACAAACACAAATTGGTTTTTTCTTCATAATAATTTGAGGCACAAAGGCAAACAGTCGAAATGCTGGACATGTTCCAAAAAGAACATTGGTGGATGACAACAATATTCCATGAAATTCAATTAAATATCGAACCGCGAAATTAGTTTGGCCTAGGTATAAACTACATCAGTTAACACACAAAAAATCAAAGAAAAATTTAATGGATTTTAAAAAAATGTGCAAATTGAAGTAGACCGAGAAATCGAAGAAATAGTCTATCCATGTACCGTTCAATGATTCTATCGCGCACCACAACCTTTTGGTATAGTTGCGTTGTAATTTTCGACGACGAATAAGCTTCTCATTCAATCCACTTTGTTTAACCCTCTACAACCTAAATTTTTGTTTTCGCTCAAAATAACTATTTTGTTTTCTAAAATCGATCCAAACACGATTTGGGCATTAAAAATGTTTAGTTCGCAATTTTATCAATTTACCCTTTCGATTTTTTAGAATTTTGTTTTTCAAGTTTTTATCTCAATCGAATATTTCTTGAATCTATTGACTTTTTTGAATTTTCAACATATTTAGAGTTTGAAAATTCTCATCCAATGCTGACTTATTGATTTTTTTTAATTTTCAGAGGTATTTTTTTATTTCCCGTGTAACGAGTTGGATAAATATTTTAGAGTGTAACATTCACCACTATAACCTTCTTTTGGATAAGGTTAGTTGTAGAAAATCCACAAATATTTCACTCTTCAAAGGTATAGGCAAAAACACGAAGAAAAAATATTACTAATTTTCATCATTTTTTATAAATGTGTAAACTTGAAAATTTACTTTAACTACATTTAAACATGCATTGAAGGATCAAATTGATTTCTCCTACTGATCACTCAGATTACTATTCAGGTGCTTCATTATTTGTTCTATGTATATTGCGTAGTGTGGGAGTTCGGTCGTAGTAACCAAAGCGATCGGTAGGGTTTTTGACGTTTCTTTGTGTAATTTTCAGTTGCATTTTTTTCAACGAAATAGTGTTTAAATCCATAAAGAAAAATGGAAATCGTTCTTAGATTTAAAATATGGAAAGCACCGTTAGTAACATGTAAATATCATCGCATTTGGACATCTCTGACTGAAAAATGGCTTGTGGCGTACACCGTGAATGGTGTATGGAACCGGTCTCAATTTAGTAGTGTCATAGTTTTGAGAAGAAACTACAGCTGATTCAAATTGCAATCGTTTTACGTTGAGAGACTCCGACGATGACATCATACCTGAAGTAACGGAAAGACATAGTCGACTGCTGTACTAAGATTGGCTTCCAGGAATGTGGTCATGTGCGTAATATTCCGTGGATTGATACAGCAAGGAGAACAAGATTAACATCTTCATTCGGAGACTATTACGAGGCAATTGCGATGACAAGGCATCTAATGTGGATCTGAATGGAGGATGGGCAACAAAATCACATATGAACCCGGTGAGCTGTTCCAGCACCTACTTTTATGCTTATATTATTGAATACTAAATACGTACAGGGCATCGTTTGCTTACTTGCGGATATTGTGGGAGTCCGGTATCCGGTTCAAGCTTTAGTTAGCAACGGTGGCTCTTCTGACCTTCTATTCCCTGAAAAGTCAGTACGAATAGGGCGTCCGTGAGTTTTGCTGCACCTGTTGTGGCTAGCTAGTACATCCCCATCCCGAAAATCCTTTTTAAAGTACTAGTATTCATAACAAAAAGGGCACCACATTGAGCATGAGATCTCGATCAAATTATTCGTAGTGCTACTTGTTCAACGCCCTGGTTGGTGGTGAAGGGTTGAGGATGACATACACACACACACACACACATTTAAACATGCATTGAAGTTTATATGACTGATCATAAAAAACTTTTCAAATTCTGACCAATTAAAAATTACAAAAAAATCAAAATACCCCTTATAGGCGGTCTTGGGCACCGTGTTCTCAACTGGTACATGTACCCCTGGGGGTACCTTCGCTGGCCCTAGGGGTACTCAGACAAAATGCGTAATGGGGACGTATTACAATTCCAACCAAAACCCATTGATATAGTTTTGATAATTGTGTATTTTATTTCAAAAATTTATATTGTACATAATATGCAATGCGATCAATAAAACCCAATTGAATTCTGCCTACAACCAGCACAATGTATATAGGGCTGCGGAACAAAAGATCGAACGAGCAAACGTCGAATGAACAAAATGATTTTTTTTCATAATGCTCGGTTGCTTCGTTGAGAGAATTAGTTTGATGCTACGGGGTTTTTCAACGCGTGTGCATCGGTAGAAGGACGCAGATGATCGGGAAAAGCGGTAACGCAGCGTCACCGCACGATGCACATCTGCGTTTTTTCACGCTACATGCACGCAGCGTTGAAAAACGCCTGTGGGCATCGGCCCCAGAAGCATCCTTCACGCAACTCGAGGCCTTCTTCCGCGCAGCTTGAAGGCCTTCTATGCAAGTGGCTCGAAGACTTATCAAGGATTAGGTTGCCTCCTCTTAAGGAGGCTCAAGCCTTCTTTCAAGAGGCTCGAAGCCTCTTAAGAGGCATGGAAACCTCCTTTCAATAGATGTGGTAGCATCCTTTCAAGAGGCTTGAAGCCTTTTTCAAGAGGCGAGCCTTTCAAGTGGCTGAAAAGCCTCTTCCAAGTAGCTCGGAAGCCTATTTTCAGAGGATGGAAGCCTCTTCAAGAGACCTAACTCCTTTAAGAGGCCTGAGCCTTCCTTCAAGAAGCTCAAAGCCTCCTTTCTAGAGGCTCAATATCTCTTCAAGAGGCTTGGAGCCTCCTTTCATCTCTTTAAGAGGCTCCAGCCTCCTTCAATATCTTTCAAGAGGCCTCGTAAGCCCTTTTTCATATATATTTTCAAGAGGCCTAAGCCCTTTGAAGAGGCTCAAGCCTACTTTCGAGAGGCCTCAGAGGTCTCTTTCAATAGGCTCAAAAACCTCCTTCCAGGTTCAGAAGCCTTCCAAGAGGCTCTGGAAGCTCCTTCAGAGGCTCAAGGCATCATTTCAAGAAGCTCAAAGCCTCCTTCTAAGATGCTCGAAACGTCCTTTCAAGAGGCTCGGAAGACTTATAAGAGGCTTGGATACCTCCTTCAGAAGCTCAAAAATCCCTTTCTAAGAGACTCAAAAGCATCCTTTCAAGAGGCTCAAAAGCCTCCCTCTAAGAGGCTCTAAAGTGTCCTTCCAAGAGGCTCGAAGCCCTCTTTCAAAGGCCCGAAGCCACAAGAGGTCAGCCTCCTCTGCGGCTCAAAACTCCTTTCTAGAGGCTCAAATCCTCCTTGAAAAGGCTCGGAAGCCTCCTCTCAAATCCTTTCAAGAGGCTCTTTAAAAGGCCTGAAGCCCACTTTAAGAGGCTCGAAGCTCCCTTAAGAGGCTGTAGCCCTTCCAAGAGGCTCCTATCAAGAGCTTAGAAGACTCCTTCAACATCCCTTTAAAGAGGCTGGGAAGTTATTTCAAAAGGCTCAGCCTTCTTTCAAAAGGTCTGAAGCCTACTTCAAGAGGCTGAAGCCTCTTTTCAAGAGGTTTGAAGTCTCCTTCCAAGATCCTTTCAAGAGGCTCAAAAACCTCCTTCCAGGCTCGAAGCCTTCTTTCAATAGGATCATAGCCCCTTCCAAGAGGCCACAGCCTCCTCTAATATCTTTTCAAGAGGCCTAAGCCTCTTCAATATTCTTTCAAGAGGCTCGAAGCTCCTTCTATATCTCAGATGAAGCCTCTTTGAAGAGGCTGAAGTCTACTTCAAGAGGCTTAAAGTCTTCTTCAATATGCTCAAAACCGCTCGGCTCCAGAAGCCTTCTTCCAAGAAGCCTGAAATGCTCCTTTAAGGCCTGGAAGCCCATTTCAAGAGGCTCAAAAGCATCCTTTCAAGAGGCTCAAAAGCCTCCCTCTAAGAGGCTCTAAGGTCCTTTCAAGACGCTCGAAGCCTTCTTCAAGAGGCTCGAAGCCTTACAAGAGGCTTGAAGCCTCCCTAAGAGGCTTGAAGCCTCCTTTCAAGAAGCTCAAAATCCTCCTTTCTAGAGGCTCAAAATCCTCCTTTGAAGAGGCCTCGAAGCTCCTTTCAATATCCTTTCTCAAGAGGCTCAAAGCCTACTTTAAGAGGCTCAAGTCTGCTTCCAAGAGGCTTAAAGCCTCCTCCATGAGGCTCCATCAAAAGGCTTGGAAGACTCTTTCAACATCCCTTAAGAGGCCAGAATCCTTCCAAAGGCTCGAAGCCTTCTTTCAAAAGGTTCGAAGCCATCTTCAAGAGGCTCGAAGCCCTCTTTTCAAGCGTTTGAAGTCTCCTTTCAAGATCCTTTCAAGAGGCTCAAAACCTCCTTCCAGACTCAGAACCCTCCTTTCAATAGGGCTCAATAGCTCCTTCCAAGAGCGAAGCCTCCTTCAATATCTTTTCAAGAGGCTCGAAGCCTCCTTTCTATCTTTCAAGAGGCTTGGAAGCCCTTTGAAGAGGCTCAGAGGGCTACTTCAAGAGGCTCGAAGTCTTCTTTCATAGGCCTGAAAACCTCCTTCCATGCTCCAAGCCTTCTTCCAAGAAGCCTGAAGGCTCCTTCAAGAGGCTCAAGCCTCCCTTCAAGAGGCTCCAAAGCATCATTTCAAGAGGCTCAAAAGCCTCCTTCTAAGAGGCCTGGAAGCGTCCTTCAAGAGGTTCTCGAAGACTCCTTTCAAGAGGCTCAAGCCTTCTTCAAGAAGCCTCAGGCCTTTTTCAAGAGGCTCGAGCCTTTCAAGAGGCTCGGAAACATCCTTTCAAGAGGCTCGAAGCCTATTTTCAAGAGGCTCGAAAGCCATCTTTCAAGAGGCTCAAAATCCTTTAAAGAGACTAAGCATCCTTTCAAGAGGCTCAAGCCTTCTTTCAATGTACACCTTTCTACACCTGCAGGGGGCTCCTTTAGTCGTGCGGTAAGACGCGCGGCTACAAAGCAAGACCACGCTGAGGGTGGCTGGGTTCGATTCCGTGCCGGTCTAGGCAATTTTCGAAAGATCAAGGGGATTATAAAATAAATATTAAAATAAAAAAAATCAAAAACTCCTCGATTTGTTAAAGAATGTTTGAAAATCTCAAAATTATCCAAATTTTGTTTAGTTGCCCTCAAAATATTATTTTTTTAAAAATCCAAGAGGGGAGACAAAATAGAAATTAAATATATCGGCCTAATATAAAATAAACCGTAACACAACCTTATTCAAAAGGCAGATTTTTATGAATCGAGCGATTCCGAAAATCTTATCAGCTAGTGGCGAAAAATCTGACTAGAGGACTAACAGATCAAACTAACGTGCTCACAAATTTCAAAAAACTAAATCAGTACCAAAACCTCAAACGGTACGCATTCTACCAAAAGTTGTCTAAACGCCAACGAGTCTGGCAAATTGTCCTATAATCAGATTCTTTGTACACTAAACTAACTTGTTGATTTTACATTGAATTGGATTGCAAATGATCCTCGCGAAAAATCAAATGAATCACACACCAACCAACGAATCGAGTCTTGCCATACTATCAAATAGTCATAATCTGTATTGTGGGTTATTTATTAGCTGCCAGTGTAACAGACTCCTACAATTATTTTAAAACAAAATAAAGATACTCAATCAATAAGAAACAAATAATTAAATAATGCAGTTCTCTCCTGGTGCCCTGAGAGAGACGGCTAGGTGTTTACTACGGAAATGACGAGGTTTCATTGAGATTTTGGTCCATTACCAAATCCGCAAATATATTTTTCGGTATTGTGCTTTGTCTTCAGCAATTAGTTTGTCTGTATTCATAGCTGAGCCTTTGTATAGGATTCTTATCCTGTTTGGGCACCTCAAATCAATTAATGCCATTTGCATCAACGATTCGATGTCTGTTCGAACAAACTTGACAAATCACAACTAAACATTTTATTGACTACTTTCAGGCTTTCTTCTTCAAACACAGAATCGCAATAAATAAAGCAGATACAATATAGCACAAAGATAGCAAACTCGATCGAATATTTACAACTATTCGAACGAAATAAAACCAACTGTAACAACGTATCCGTAGAGTTTCCGTGATATACAATGAACTATTTTTAATCTCGGCCATCCAAATTATCATTGGATTCAGGACTTGAAATCTACAGCTGTAAGAAATCTTTATTCGTTACTTAAAGTTTATTTAAGCATTAAACAGTGTGTATTATATCTTATAGAAGGTGATAAGAACACGAGAGGTAGATCTCGATATTCGGGGCTATACGAACTATTCTTGAGTCCGGACTTGAGATCTACATCTGCTTAGAAGCTTTTTGTACCATCAGCTTCATATGCATCTGATTATATCCATCACACTCCTGGGAATCAGATTGTTGAATAGTTTGAGGATTCTAGGCCATCCAAACTGTTCTGTTCAGGACTCGAGATCTAAGCTGCTTTAGCTCTTTCGATACTCAAAGCTTTAATATGCATTTAATTATATCCATTATGTCTCCGGAGAGATCAACAGATATCGTAGGATAGTTTTGCCATATTCTGAAACCAAAATTCTTGAGATCGTTACTTGAATCTACAGCTGCAAAAAAACTTTTTCAGTTCTCCTATCTTCAATAGAATTAATTTAGCATACAACTCCTGGAAGGTCTAGATATCGTTGATAGTTTTGATATTCCTCATCCAAACTGCCCTTGAGTTCTGGACTCTGGAGATCTACAACAGCAGAAAATCGTTTTCAAAACTTAAAGCTTCAATATGATCTATTCATTCATTTGTTTACATCTAAACAGATAACACTGAATCAACACGACGCCAATACACCACACATTTTTATGAATTTTCTGGTTTTTACCT